>NW_026057578.1:7676492-7746246 GCF_023721935.1 Panthera uncia | reverse complement strand
CCCCCCCCCCCCCCCCCCCCCCCCCCCCCCCCCCGCCCAAGAGTAGCTCTGCAATCCTGGACTGCCCTCGTCTGGAGTTATTTCATGTGAAAAGTTTCGATTTGGGCAAGCCACTATAGATGGGTCTCTAGTATCTGAAACCAAGCATAATCCTAACTGAACTGTTGGGTATTTATCTCTGTAGTGTTTGGCCGGTGTAAGGATCCCAGCCTTGCAGGCATGTGGACTGAGGTTAGCATTTCGGTGTGTGGTTTTTCCAGGTGATGACATCTTCACGTGACACTGCCCTCGCCGCCTTCTCTGTCAGGCACAGCGGGTATGGGGCCTGGGGTGCCTGGGACCCGCAGGACCTTTAAAGGCCCATAAAAACCTTTTACTTTCTCTTAAAATCAGAGGGAAAAAAAATCCAACTTGAGGTATATTGGTCTTTTTTTAAAAACTCAGTTGTATAATATAATTTTCAATAGTATTTTATGGAAGAAGGGGCCATGAAGGCAGAAGTATTTATGGCCCATGAACGTCATCCTATGTCTTCACTTCAAGAAAGAACTGGTCTCCTTTACTGTTCATTTTCCATTCCCATTCTTCCTTCTGTGGCTACAAGAACACGCCTCCATCAACAGAGGAAGCCAGGGGCACTGGAAAACCTTCTGTGTTAGCAGAACTGTGCCCAGCATGACTTTTTTGTCAAGTTTGTTCTCCTGGCATCAGTTTTCTAAAATGCATTGATTGATTCACGTGTTTATTCCACAGTGACTTGAAGGCCCACGATGCAGCAGGCACTGTGGGCAGGGTACTGATTATTTTATTTTATTTTTTATTTGTGAGAGAGAGAGAAAGAAGAAAGAGAGGAGAGAGAGAGAAAGAAAGAGAGAGAGAGAGATACCTGGGATCCAAAGCAGGCTCTGCACTGACAGCACAGAGCCCAACGAGGGGCTTGAACCCACGATCCTCGAGATTATGACCTGAGCCAAAGTTGGAGGCTCAACCAACTGAGCCATTCAGGCGCCCCAGGATGGAGATCTTTTGAGCTTGTGCGGATTGATCTGCAGAAAACTCAGTATCTGGCACTCAGTCCTGCTTCTAATTTCCTTCTATGTGGCTGTGAGCTCCAAGCCCATTGCTCTGTCCACGTTCCTTCTCTCTCAGTGTACTTAGCATCAGAATTCGAAAGTGGCATCTTTTCAAGATGGGATCCGCCTAGTTTTGCAGAAGAGCAATGCTTTTGCCTTGAATTTAGTGAAGGCCCAGGGCTCCTTCCACAATCATTACTGAGGTGTCTCAGCATTGCTTCTCTAATAATGTTGTTCTGTAGAAATGTTTGTAAAACTCATTCTTGAAGCAAAACAATCAGCAGTGTAAGATCCGGTAATTCAAAGGCCTATTTAACTACCTTTCATTGGAAGAAGCTGTCAGAGTTTCAGACCCGGTTTATTTTTTTTGTCGTGTTTTTTTTCTTTTCTTTTTTTTGCCTTCTTAGAACTCCTTTACAGATCCATCTGTGAAAAAAGCAATTGGTTATTAGAAAACTGCGTTGTTCTCCATTATAAGATTACACTGTGCCACATCAGAGAGCCTCGAAGATTCTCTAGTAGGTTATAAAAGTGCCAAATATAATTTGTATGCAAATATCTTATGCAAAAGATTACTTTTATTTATTTTTCCAATTGCATGCAGGAAGCCACACCAAGTGAATTTGAGACAAACACATGATAGATCCCGCTGTGATAAGAAAACCTCCTAATGCAAAGTTGCCTGTAGAGAAGAAGAGGAAATTTCCTTTGTATCCACTCATTCAGATTCTCTATAAGAAATAGCAGGACTTCTTGTCTCCAGGAAACAGAGACTCAAGATCACCTTCCCTCTGCTATCTAAATGTGCCCGTTTTCAACCTGCCTGTCCCCTGCCTGGTTCAGGAATTCCAAGGAGGCACCAGAGAGAAGTGTTGGCCAATGGATTCCATCGGGGGACAGGAGTAGTCCCACTGAAGCCTTGTTGATGTGGAGTGAGTTAACTCCGTCATTGCCAGTTCTCCCCCACTCTCCTGTTGTGTGGGAAGGCAGTGGCCTGGGATATATCCATATGGGGCCATCCTCGTGGCTAGATAGTCCTTTCCTTATTCGACCCGCGAGGATGACGCCCGCGATGTGCCTAGCAGCGCACAGGGCAATTGCTTTAAGAAATCTGATAGTCTGAAGTTCCAAACATATTCAACACATGATTTAACTCTGTAAAATAATTTGAGGAATGTTGGAATCCCCCAGATATGTCCCCTGTTGTGTCTTCCATTTAATCTTTTCTCAACACACGGTTTTGCTTAAAGCTGAGCATACCCAGGGGAGCAGGGAGTAATAATTTCTTCAGTGACCGTATTCTCTTCGTCAAAGAAGCCCAGAGTAACACCTACACGTACACTCCTTCGTTTATCTGTTCATTCCCTAAATGTGACTAGTACCCTTGATATGTGCCAGGCATCATGCTAGGCTCTAGGGAATAAGAAGAACCACACGTTGAAGTGATTTTTCTCAAGTCGCTTGGTACCATGCGAGAGAGCTTGAGGGGACAGAGATACAAGTTCAGCCTGGTGGTGGAGCGCTGATGGTAGGCGAGTCCTGAGTATTTTGGAAGTCCAGAAAAGGGGGACCTAATCCTAACTGGAATGGTCATGGAGGGCTGCCTGGAGGAGGTGATGCCTGAAGAATGAAGAAGAGTGCTGAAGCCCAAACAAGCGTTGCCCCCTGGGCGGGTAGGTGTAGTGCAAGGAGGACAGGGGAACACTCTAGAGGATTTGGGGAGCCTCGGAGGAGGATGAGGTGGTGGAAGAGAAGCATAATGTTGGAGAAAGCTGGTAATTGAGACCATTTGGTAGATTCAGCTGACTGGCCATGGGGTGAGAGAGCCCAGCATGGTAGCAACATTTGGTGTCTGGTCCCCGACTGTCCCCCCTCTGGAGCGGCATGCGGGAAACCCGCCCATCTCATTGCCTTGCGCAGAAGCCCTTTCTCCCCCATTTCAGGGAACTATGGAAAAGGCCCCTGTGGATTCTTGCTAGAGCGCAGATTCTGTGATGGCACAAGAGAGGCAAAGCCGTGCGATGCGTGGCTCCTTACAGCCATTCACTCATCCACCCATCCAGCAAGTGTTTCTTGAGGACATGCTATGTGCTTTAGACATTGGAGCTGCCACCGTGAATAAAATAGAGCAGATTCTCTGCCCTCGTGGTGCTTCTAGTCGAGGAAATAGGTAGTATCTGCGCTATGGCAGCTGTTGATAGGTGCTACCAAGAAAACCAAGCAGGGACGGTGTGGGGAGTTCGGGGCCACCTGTTGGAATTCTAAGTAGGGTGGTCACGGAGCGTCACCATGAGGTGATGTTGAGCGAAGACCTGAAGTGGGTCAACCTCAGGGTCTAGAGGAAGGGCATTCTAAGAAGGGCACAGGGAGGGCAGAAGTCAAGGAAGAAGGGTGGGGGGAGAGAAGGGAGCTGGTGGGGGGCGGGGCGTGGTGAGCAGGTGCTGGTGCAGGGACCGTCCAGGTGCGAGGAACCGCACTGGGAAGCCGGAAGGGCTGTGAGTCCAGCTGGCATTTTGCTCGTCCTTGACCGGGTCGAACTGCCGGGCAGGTGGCAGCCGGGGAAGGTGTCCATCTCTAGCCCCGAACTGCGGAAGGATTTGTACTCCCCCGTAAACACACGTGTGCCAATCCTCTGGTCCCCAACCCCCATGTCCCTTCCAGAGGCGCCTTCTCCCCCTTGTCCTCGCTGCTGCGCCCCTTCCGTCACTGCAGGAAAAGGTGAAATCTGCCTTTTACTGGCGTGTTTGGATGAACTGTGGGAGCGTCCGCTGTTCCGTCCAAGTTTGAAATATAAGGCCCGCGTTGTAGAACTCATCCTCCGTGCCTGCCTTTCCATAAATCAGTGGGCTGACAAGAATTGTCTGATGATGGGCCCAAGGATGCCACCGTCATTGTTGGTGAGGACCGCGACGTGCGATTGCCTTCACTTCTGCACCCACGGCCGCCATCCCCAATCAATCACCGCGTTCTTTCCTGCCACGCTGAGCAGAAAGGCCAAGGTCCTTAACGATGGCTTTCGTAAAGTCCACACAGTCCTTCACTCCGACGGCCCCCCCCACCCCCGGATTCTTTTTCTTCCTCCCCTCCCCCCGGCCCTGGGTCACTCTGTGTCTCCCACCTTGGCCCCTGGTCTTCTGAGCCCCCCGGCCGCATCTCACTGAGGGCCCTTGGCCTGTCTGTCCCCCGCTTGACCGCCTTCCACCGGCGACTCCCGTCTCTGATGCCCTTACATCTGTCAGGATCTTTGGTCGAGTGAATCCTTCTCAAGGTCCTAACCTGACGGCTCTCTTTAGAAATGCCTGCTGCCTGCCTCTGACTGTACCTCAGATCCCCAGTGCTCTGCTCAGTGGGTCTTTTTTTCACCTTCCCTCTTATTCTATGACTTGTCATTTATGTCGTGTCGCCTCCTCAGAAAGTAAGTCATGTGAGGGCAAAGATGTTGGTTGTGTTCACTGATCTGTTTTAAGCACCCAGGAGAGTATCTGGCACATAGTAGGTGCTCCGCAGAGATTTGTTGAATGACTGGTAGGTTCCTGGGGGAGAAAGACAGAAAACAGCGCACATGAAAAAACCCCGTTTCTGTGATAAGTAGTGGGTTTATACATGTGCATATATTTACATGGTTAGACGTGCACATGTGTGACTAGTGAAGGTGTACGTGTGTATGTAATGAGTACATGTGCACGCATGTGCACACACACACACACACACACACACACACAGAGCTCAGAGGGCATAAGCAGACCACACAGCCTACATGTTAATATCGAGGTTGAGGAGTTTAGGGTAAATTTAAACTCATTTTTATGAATGTCAGTTTATATTATCTGATTCCTGCAGGGAATAAATAACACTTTATACTCTGGAAAACGTAAAATTTATAAAATATAGATTCTTGGGTTTTTTTCCCCTAGGGTGTTTATTCTGACTTTGAGTTTATCAGGTACGATGGTTGAAACTAAAAGCGTTTGGTTTCCTTGAGACCGTCAACTGCTTTTTGTTGGGCGGCCCCGTGTTGAAATCTTGGAGGGCAGGTGTGCAGGGCCCGGGACGGCCTCCAGCGGAGGATGTGTCTGTCTGCGAGGGGCAGAAGCCCTTTTCAGCAGCAACAGCAGAGCGCTCAACAGTGGAGACCCCGGAGCACCAGACTAAATAATTACGGTTTGCTCCTGACTCCCTATTACCATTCAGCTTCCCTGGAATTATTAAACTCTCATGTTTGTGTTGTTGTTTATATAAGCTTCCTTTTTCTTATTTAAGCATTCAAACAAGTACCTTTTGGAAAATACAGAAACGAGTAAGAGTAAAAATAAAACAAGCTGTCGTCTTACCTACTGGTCTGTCCGCTGTCAGCATTTTGTGGTTTTCCTTTGCCAATTCTGTGCATATATGTGCGGTCTGTGATTATTTCAAAAATCATAATTATACCTTATGAATCATTGCTTTTCTCATTCAAAATGATAATATGAGCTTTTTTTTAAAAAAGTTTATTTATTTTGAGAGAGAGCTAGAGAGCAAGCAGGGAGGGACAGAGAGCAGAGAGGGAGACAGAGAATCCCAAGCAGGCTCCAGGCTCCGAGCTGTCAGCACAAAGCCCCGTGCGGGGCTTGAACTCCCCAACCGTGAGATCATGACCTGAGCTGAAAGCAAGAGTCGGATGGTTAACTGCCTGAGCCACCCAGGCACCCTAATCATAGGAGCTTTTAGATCACTCCAGAAATTTAAAACACATGCTTCTTATTGGTTTCATATTTCAGTTTATGAAGTTTCCATGAATGAGTTATGGCTCTACACTTGAACATTTCAGTTGTTTCCAAAATGTCTGCAGCCGTCAATGGTGTTGCGGTGAGCACCCGTGACTGTTCAATTTTAGCTGTGAATCCTAGAAACGGTACCACTGAGTCAAGGTGCACATTCCTCTGGTCGTTTTCAAAGGCGGTTAAACAAATTTACGCCTTTTCCTTTTTTTTTTTTTTTTGCTATGTCTTTCTCCTTGCTACAAACAAATACTACTATTAATCAAAAAAAAATTTTTTTTTGGCGGACGCAATTAATGATGGCACACCCCCTCGGAGGGAGGAGGGTAGAGTGGAAGGCACCAGGCCACATCCCTCCTAGAATTTGCTCTCCTGTTGCCCTTGGACTAGGGAGCTTTCCTTTGCATATTAAGGAATTGCTTTGTTCTTCTGTAGGGGACGAACTTGACCTTGGACTCCCTTGCCCCCTGTGTTCCCTTGGGAGCCTGATCAAGATGGCAGGCCGGCTGTGTCAGCAGGAAACACTGGTCAGGGTTAAAATGACCACCGCCGAGTAGAGCGGTTAGCGCGCGGGCCTGTGAACAGCCACAAGTGAGCTACAATGACGTGACGAGAAGCACAGCGTTGAATTCCCCTTTGGGGGATGACTCTTGTCACTGGGTACCTTCCTCACATGGACCCTCTCCTCCCGCCGAAGAGGCCTCCCTCGTGCCCCGCTTGCTGGCTTTCCCGGACTGCCTGCAGGCTGGGTGTGCTCGTCGGGAACCTTGTGTGTCTGTTACAGACAAATACGGACCGGAATCCCAAGCCTGGGATCTGTCACTCGACCGCACACAAAGCCTCAAAACCTGGTTTCCTTGTTCGGAAAACAGGAAGGGTAATCGTGCGCATCTCCTGGGTATTATTAAGATGGAATGAGACCACACGCACCAAAAGAGGATCTGAACACAAATTAAGAAGTCAATAAATAATGGTAGTAGTAACTGTAGTCATCGTACAAAAGTGAACACTCGTACTAATTTTTTTTTTACATTTATTTTTCAGAGAAAGAGGGCGGGTGGGGAAGGGGCAGAGAGAGAGAGAGGGGAAACGGAGGATGCAAATCAGGCTCTGAGCTGTCAGCAGAGAGCCCGACGCGGGGCTCGAACTCACAAACCGTGGGATCACGACCCGAGCCAAAGTCAGACGCTTACCCAACTGAGCCCCCCGGGTGCCCCCATCAATATTATGAACATGCTGTTCCGGTCAGGGCTGGCTTCCTGGATGCACGACCCCCACTCAGAAGGACACCACGCTTGGCTTAGTGCTCTGCTGTCATTATCCTGAAATCCCTGGGAATTCCTGAACAGGGGTTTGATTTGGCTGGTTGATTTTGGTCTGGGCACCACCAAGTAGGTGGCCGGTTCTCATTCCAGTCTGAGGGGTGCCTCGTAAATGAGGCCTATTTTACCTAAAAAGAGACCTGTTTTACCGAGAGCCTAGATTTGCAGCTTTAAGAGCTCAAGCAGAAGCCGAAAGGGGAAGAAACGGCAACGCTTCACATCCACGCAAACCCTCAGATTTCTTCTCTACAAGTCAATGGGGGAGGAAACCCGCATATCCATTCTATCGGTTAGAAACTTGAGGGACGTAGAATTTCAACTTTCCGCAATCGCTGGGCTGGTGAGCACTATGCTAGGCCGCTCGGGGTGGGCTTTCAGGGCCCTCGGGCTCTGGCAGGTCCCCCCGTGACGCCTCTTCTCAGTGGGTCCTCTCTGCTCCCACCGGAGGAAGGGAGGAAGGGAGTCTTGGTGCAAAGCCTTTCCTGTGGGCTGGAGGGCCCATTAAGCAAACGGTAAGCCCTCCGCGTCTGGGGCTCCGGAGACTTTATACAAACAAACCCCCTGCACTCACATGAATAGCAAAGCGTGGTCTCTGCTTTGTTTCTGGGGCGCTCTGAATGGTGCATAATAATGTGACTGCTGCAGGCGCTCCAAGCACAGGCCTCCCCGTGATGTCTTCTGTCATTAACTTTCACAAGGGCAGATGGGCACTGAGCGCTAATGATGCGTTTCCGTGGGCCCTGTTTGGCGTCTTGACTGTTGGCAGACTTTGGCTTATGGGGAAATGATTACTCTGGTTTTTCAGAGCAGGGAGAGTTTAGTCCTAAGAGCGTGGGTATCGTCTGCCCAAGGGGGCCATTCTGGGCCCGCGGTTCTGCCATTTTGGGGAAGGGACCTTCCAGGTTAGCTGCTGGTTCTAGACCTCTTTGGTCTCCAACCTCACCTGACCTCGTCCAGATCGTTTCTCATGTTTCCAGGCAAAAGTCGCTTCCTCCACTCCCAAGACGGATTCTGGGGCCCTTGCCGTGGCCCCCTGGACTCCTCAGTTAGTGACCCCATGCGTTCTTTTTGGACTCTTCATCCTCTGACGTCCCCATTAGACCTGAACCTTCATAAGGTCAGGGACCAGGTCTGCCTCGATCCATCCTGAATCTTCTGCATTTCCAACAATGTCTGACGAATAGCCAGCAAACATTTCTAGAGTTCTCTCTTTGGAAAAATCCAGCCATGCATATGGAACTTTGAGATACAGTCTACAAGATCTCACTCCCTGAGGTTCTTCAGGCAGATGGACATCCATGCATCTTAGGACATGAGCCCTCCTTTCCGTGCTCTAGCATTTCAAATACCACAATCTCCACTACAAAAAATCTGTCAAGAGTAGTTCAGACACCATCTGGGTATCTCCAGGGATGGTGAGCTCACTATATTCTTGAACATTCCATTAAGGAAACAACGTATTAGAAAGTAGGTGGGTGGGCATTTGAATGGATAGATTCACTCACTGACTAGATTTTATCGGGGGCCTTCTCTATGTCAGGTCATTTTCTAGGGAAACAAGGGTAGACAAAACCAAGCTCCTGTTCTCCAAGAGCTGTATTCTAAGGGAGAAGGCAGACAACATTAAAAGGACTAGTTACATGTCAGGTATGATTATTGCTATGGGGACAGTGAAGCAGGGCAGGAATGGGAAAGAAAGGCTATTTTAAATAGACTAGGCAAAAAAGATCTTCCTGGCACCCGAATAAAATGAAAAAGAGAGCCATGAGAAATTTTGAGGCAACGGGCTTTGCGGGTGGAAGGAACAGTGAGAGCAAAGGCCCTGGGGCAGGAAGGCCAGGGCGGCTGCCTTAGGCCTTGAAGGTTACCATAAGGACGTAACTTTTCCCATGTTTGATGGGAAGCCTTTGGGGGGCTTAACAAGGGGAGCGAAGTGGTCCCATTTTAAAAAGATCCCGTTTTATGGAGAGGAGACTCCCGGGCAGAAGGATGGTGATGTGGAGATCAGTGAGGACGTAAGTGTGGTCCTCCAGCTGGGGGGTTGCTTGAGCACACTGTCCTTCAGCCAGCCCCGCTCACAGCTCCGTCCCTCTCAGATGGAGAGATGTACTTGCCCCCAGGGGAGATGCAGATACCCCTGCTCTTGGTGCTCTGCTTTCTGTTGGCATGACACAGGAATGAGTCTGGTGCCGGGTCGGGAGTAGGTTTCCATGTACCCCCTTCCCTGGCCAGACTGGGTCGTAGACACAGGTCTGGGTCCCTGAACTTCAAGAAGGCTAGATATGACACTTCTAAATTTCCTCCCAGTTAAATTTCTCTCTGGCTCCCCATCCAGCTGGATTCATGGGCGAATATACCTCTGCTACTGCTGAGGCTCACGACTCACCTGGGTTGTACAAAGGTCCTGGGGTCTTTTGCTGAATCACCAAGAAGAGGCTGCTTTCTGCTTCACTTCTCGTTGTCCTCTGAGGTCCAGCAGTTCTACTGATTCTCTGCTACATCTGGGAAGTAGAAAATTTTGGCAAGGCTGGAAGTCCCTGCTTGAGACAGATGACAGGGAGGTGGCACTCATTAAAAAGGGGCTGCATTCCAGTCAAAGAAATTAATCTCTAACTGTGAACTTTTTCACTTTTATGCAATCAACATTCTGCTAATGTCCTCTTTAGAAAGACAGCATATATATAAGTAAATACATTTGTCTTCATTAAACATTGAGCTCATGGTTCTCTCGCGCATACAGCGACGATGAAGACATCGATCTGTACTCCAGCCACACACACATTAGCAAAGGAGGCAGTCATAAGAAGCAAAGCTCTAATGCACGATCAGTGGGCAAAAACGTGTGGGCAGCGGCTGTGATTTGAGTGAGGGCATTTCTCCTCCTGCCGGAATCATCGCAAACCAGGAGACTATCAGCGTGAGCTTGGGCCTGGGTTGTTAGGTTCACTGAGTAGGTTGTATAGAAATAGGAGTTGTCTTTTCCCTGTCTTCCTCACTGTGAAATAATGACAACAGTGATTCATTTATTGGCCAGTATTTGCTGAAGGCCTACTAAGTGTTGGGCCCTTCCTGCCCTCGTGGAGCCAACGCTCTTGTATGCAAGCCAGATGGTAAGCAAATAAGCCAATAGAAATATCACGGGGTAACAGGGTCTGCGAAAAAAACCCTGCAGCAAATGGATAGCGAGGGTGGGGGTAGGGTGTGGGGGGGGGGGGGGGGGGGGTCTCTGGGTGTTGGGGGAGGGGAATCCCAGGAAACCTTGAGGCACATTCCAGGCAGCAACAGTGCGGAAGTCTGAAGCAGGCACATGCTTCGAATTGTGACGATGAGCAATTCCCATTGAGAATTTATTTAATAAACAAGCGAGTAAATAAAAAGTGTTGCGGCAGAGTCTCGTGACGTCTTCCGTGTGCTGTCCCTGACACTCACCTGTGCTTTGGGAAGCGCACCGTGGAGCTGAAGCTGTGTCACACCGGCGAGGTGCCGGGAGCTGGTGCAGCCACCCGGACGAGACCCTGGGGTGCTGCAGCTTAGGGGACAGAACTACACGTTGGGAGGAACCGGGGTCCCCGATGCAGCGGGATTCCATACCAGTCGTGAGGTGCTTCTGCTCAGCCGTTACCGGACAGAGAAGCAGCCGATTCTGATCTCATTGCAGCCAAAGCGTGGTTTTGAACTTGGCTACAGCCCTCGCCTGGCATCCTTCACAGTTATGCCTTCAGCTCTGCCCACATGTATCATGTGACTGCCCTTGGCCCTGGAGAAATGGGAGCCCCTGGCCTTGGAGTTTAGTGCTTTCAGCCCAGTGGGGAAGAACAGATTTTATTTTAGTAAGAATAAAAGTTTTTAATGTTTCTTTAGTTTTGAGACAAAGAGACAGAGCATGAGCGGGGGAGGGGCAGAGAGCGAGGGAGTCACAGAATCCGAAGCAGGCTCCATCCAGGCTCCGAGCTGTTCGCACAGAGCCCGAAGCGGGGCTCGAACTCCTGAGCAGTGAGGTCACGACCTGAGCCGAAGTCGGACGGTCAGCCGACTGGGTTTCCCAGGCGTCCTGAGAAGAACAGATTTTAAATAAGGAATTATTTAATTCAGAATGTACCACAGGTGAGGCCTGACCTAGGCTGGAGGAAATCATGTCAGAAGGAGAATCCAACGATGGATAGATGGATCGACTCCAACATGCTCTTGCAGGGACTGGCAGCCTGTTGTCCGTTTATGTAAATAAAATTTTATTGGCACACAGCCATGCCTACTCGTTCCCATATTATCTGGGGCTGCTTTTGTGCTACAACAGCAGAGTGGAGTAGTTGTGAAAGAAACCGTATGGCTCGCAAAACCAAAAATACTTCCTGTCTGGTTCTTTAAGGAAAAAGATTTTCCAGCCTCTGTTCTAAGTGCAAAAGGAGATAAGGGCATGGGTGGGCCAGGTGGGGGAGAGAATTTTGAGTTGAGCGAAAACCTAGCTGCTTACGGCAAACCAGGGATTGGAAAGTCAAGGCTCACAGAGGCCAGACAAGTAACAGAAATAAAAGAAGTGGGTTGTATGTGTATTGCATGGGTAAGATCCCAGAGAAATATGCTTTCCACCATTGTTTTTTGAATATATGCTCTGCTTGGGCTATTTATTTATTTCCCCACTTTAGTAGAGACATTGTTACAGAAACATTTCTTAAACCTAAGGAAAAACTCATAACAGCTATAAAAGTGGCAACTAAAATTCAGACCTCGTATTAATGGGACAATAGGGTGGGGTGGGGATTGTGGAAAAACAGGAACATGCCTGTTCCTTGTGAACCCAGCTCTGGCAGCTATTAAGATTCTTGTTAGAAATCCTGGAAATCCAAATTTTTGTGGGAACTCTCTTAGTGTTGCCACAATGGATTTTGTTTTGTTTTCACAACGTGCTTGTCAAAACCCAACTTAGCTGCAGGCAGGATTGTCTCTGTGGCCTCCAGTGAGAGACCTCGGTATAGGCGTTTAAAAGACCCAGGGTCTCCTACCTTAGTTGAGGACAGAGTTCGAACACCCCAGGAGCCATGGGCAGATTTTTTGGGTCAAGTTGTATGTCTCACGGTCACAAGCTGCACTGGGGAGCCCAAGGAGGGAGAATCCAATGTGACCATCCAAGGTAGCCTCTGCACTCTTTGGGATGATGGGTAACGCAGCAGACATTCAATAATGGGGAAAATCTGAGGAATGGAAGCGAGGAGAGCTGTAAGACCTGGAAAAGCACGGGCGGGGAAGGTAAGAGTTGTGGAAGAACAAAGAAGGATTTGTAAGACATTTGGTCTCCTGAGAATAAGTCATATATTAGGGACTCTAAGAGGTCAGCAAGCAATTTGAAATCTGTGCTCCTTCTATTATCTGCAGTCCCTTCTTTCTGTCAGCCGCTGACCTCTGAGGTCAGGTTTGGGTTTAAATTCGGTCTCCTGGTTGTTTCCCAGCTCGCTGGTGGCGGTTTAGAAATTCCCCAGCAGGTGGCGATGTTCTCATTTGAAAAAAGGAAAAGGGACCAACGAATGAGCAACTCTTTGTTTAATGATGTCTGCTGGGTTCTCTGATTCCTGCCTAAGCCAGGGTTTATAGCTAATAAAGTAAAAATAGCTTACCCGCTTTTCCTTTTTTATTTATCTTACAGCACTTTCCTTAGATCCCGCCACACCAAGACCATAATATTTATTCTGTAGCGATTGCTATGCAAACTGTATGCGAGGGGCACATCTGTATTATTCCAGGCATCCTCTCTAGAAGCGTAACGGCAGACGTGAAAGAACAGAATAAAAGTACGTGTGCATAGATGGTTGGAGAGCTGTCTCAAGGATAGGGGTAAAAAAAAAATAAATAAGCGGTGGCCTCCCTTCCAGCTTTCTGAGACTTGTTGATTTCGACAGAAGGTCTGCTTCCAAAAGACCTGTTCCAAGCGAGAGGATATGGAACCATTTTTAAGAGTTTATTTTTCAGCCTGTCCATTTGGAGGAGCTCAGCACAAGAGCACCCAATCAGAAATGAATGGCTGTTTCTGCACCACCGTCTGCAAGGTGTGAATACCAGAGCTGTGAGGGCACGAGGTGGGAAATGACAGAGAGAGAGAGAGAGAGAGAGAGAGAGAGAGCTCCCAGCAGGCAGCCTTTCAAATGTTCACTTATTTCTCTGACCCAATAGATGGTGGCCCCATGTAGATTTCCTCAGCCCCCAAAGGACAGTGTTGAATCAGGACACTTCATCAGGAGTTCACTGTCAGCTCTGGCTGCAAGGAAGTTACATGGGTCCATGTCGAGAGGACAGTAGGAGCCGGTTTGCAAGCCAGTGAAAGAGGAAATACCTGTGAAGTGTTTGTCTGAGGCCAGCAGGCAGGAAGGGCTCAGCCAGTGTTAGTAATTAATGTCTCCTTGGAGGTCAAGAAGGTGTGTTAATAGATTTAATCTATTTATTCTACTGAGATCTCCCCCTCCCCCAATTCTGGCGCCTTCTTCCTCTCTGCTGTGCAGTTCTGTTTCTCATACCTGTATGTTCTCAGTCTGCCTCTCTTGCTCTAAGGGGAATAAACGTGTGTGTGTGTGTGTGTGTGTGTGTGTGTGTGTGTGTGTGTGTGTGGCATATTTCTCTCCCTTCTCGTTGGCCCCCTGCTGGCCATCCTCTCCCCACCTCTCCTTTCCGCCTCTCATTGATGGGAAGGTGATTGCTCATGTGCATTTGTTGCCTGCAGACCTCTTGGATTTCCCACCACGAAAAACAGGAGTAAAGACTGATCCTTTTCGGGGCACCTGGGTAGCTCGGTTGGTTAAACGTCTGACCTTGCTCAGGCCATGATCTCAGTTTGTGGGTTCGAGCCTCGCGTCGGGCCCTGTACTGACAGTACAGAGCCTGGAGCCTGCTTCAGATTCTGTGTCTCCGTATCTGCCTCTCCCTTGCTGAATCTCTCTCTCAAAAATAAACATTAAGAAAAAAAGACCTGTCCTTTTCTACATTAAAGAACATCGCTTCGAGGTGGACTGCAGCCTGGCTGGGCTGAGATGGGTAGAAGAATAGGGAGAGAGAGCAAGAGATACAGACTAGAAAGCTTTCAACATCGGGCTCCACAGAGGCAGCACTCATGGCCTGCCTGGTACTGGCCTCCCCAAGAGGCCCTGCTGGGCATCACAGGTGGAGCCCAGGTGCCCAGGCCATCCTCCTCCTGGCCACATTCTGGCCTCCTCCTGGCCACATCCTCCTCCTGGCCACATCCTGCCCAGTGTGGCCAGGAGACTGGATCATTTTGCAATGGACTTCGTGTGCAAGACTCCATCCGTGTGGTCTGCAGGTAGCTGGCTAAAATTGATTTTTACACTACAGGTTTTTTATTAGCGGGCCCAGCTTCTGGAAGTTTCAGCCAAACTTCCCAGAGAGACACCAAGCCTGAAAAACAGGGATAGATTTCCCATGACAAAGAAGCAATCAGCCACCTCGCCCTGCATGCGCCTTCTCACTGGGCACCACAGGCTTACCCCAAGCTCTGAGAACCTCATTGACCTGCTTGGTAAGGATCTGGCATCTAGAACCTTTCCCAGAGTCTGTGCTGAAAGGGCCCTTTGCGGCCAACATTTTGAGCTGCCCATTCCGGACCGTGATGTTTTTCAGGGCTTTGATTTCAGGGCACAGGTTCACCTGTGTGGGGTGAATCAGGGTGGTCTTGCCATCTTGGCAGGCAGGATGGATCAGTTGCTGTTTCCAAATCCCTCCCAGCTCTAAGTTTTGTGAAGGGTAGCAGTCTGGTCCAATGGGATCAGACCAGCTTCATTTATTCAGCAAACATTAGACAGCCTCCCAACACTGTTCTGGGCATGGGGGCTCTAAGATGAGTTTGAAAAATGTCTTGCTGCCATGGAAAATTCTTTAGAGTGGAGTAGATACAGGCTCTACGTGAGACCAACACAGTATGGCAGGTGGCAATAAGGTTAGAGGGGAAGATTAAAGGAGTGACAAGGGGTCGTCGGGGAAGGCTGTGTGATAGAAATATTTGGTGGGGAGCTGAAAGAGGGAGAAAAGTAGTTATCTGGGGGAAAGAATGTTCCAGAGAGTGAGAACAGCACATGCCAAGGCCCTGAGGTAGAAGTGGGAGGAATGTATTGGAAGAAAAGCATGGAATCCAGTGTAGCTTTGATGAAGTGAGTAAGAAGAAAGTAGTAGAAAAGGAGGTTGGTGAGATAAGAGCAGGCATCACGAAGGTTATAAAGAGCTTTACAGACCCTGTCTTTTGAGATTCATTCTGCGTGTAAGATGATGTTTCTGGAGGGTTTTGAGCAGAGGTGTTATCTAATGTGACTCCAACATTTTAAGAGGCTCATGTGTTTTCCTCATTTTTCTAAAGGGGAATATGGTGTGTGTATGTATGTATGTGTATAAGGTTATATGTAAATGAATGTATGTGTTTGTAGACACATGTATACAAAGTCATATATGTTACACATATAATTTGAAAATAACTGTAGTCTATGTCTATAAACCCCTTTGTCTAAATCTCTCCTGTGCACGAATCATTTACCTTTGAAGTGAGAAAGCCGTTGTCAAGTCCCTCTGAGGTTCTGACACACTCCATATCCTCCCTGGGGACGTCTGAGCAGAGAGTGATGACCCATGCCCTCCCTTTTCTTAAGGAGTAGCTAGAAGCGGGGGATGTTTGAGAAAGGTTGGGAAAGGCTGGGTAAGGAACATGAAACATAGGCAAGGGACAATGATTTATAAGATGTCCTTGATCATTGTATGGCTTTGTAAGAATGCACTGGGAAAAACTGGTGTTCTCATTACACAGAATGCTTGTCTCTCCACAAATGTAAAATGACTCAAGAGAGAGCCTTCTGGTGTTAATGAAGTACTGTGTGTAATTTTAGAAGAATGCAGGAGAATAAAAGAAATAATTCACAATGAGACCACAGGATGTTTCAGATAGGATGTGTGCATCTGTGTGTGTGCACGTGTGTGTAATGTTTTTTAAATGGAGATTTCTTCAAAAATGACTTTTATTGAAAATAGATATTCTGATTCTCCTACAACTAAAGTAATCTGGTTTTATATCTGAGTGAATGTCTGTGTGGAGCGTATTTTGTCTAAATCAAGGATCTGCCTGGTATCTTTGACCAAAGTTCTAAAGCTTGGCTGCAAACCCGGGTTCTCTCCTTTTCTTCTGCTCTTAATAGGCCATCTCCTGAAAGTCGACTGCAGTTTACTAGTGAGGGTGGAGTTATCTGAGGTGTGGGGGGAAATTTTAGGAATCTTTCTTTGAAGTCTTTCAACTGGTGGATGAACTTGGGGTTCTCAAATTCATCTAGATTTAAATGTTTTATAAATCTGATTTGCATGGCATTACATTCCAGGTTTCTTCCTAATGAGATCTGAACAAGCAATGACCACGACATTGGTCAAACAGAGTCTCTATGGGGATAATATGCAGAAACCCATCCTGTGGCTAACTGGGGGAAGAAGCCAAGGCAATCTAAAAGTTGAGAAGAGCTCCCTCATGAATCTTTACAGACATTCTTGCCCAGCTGCCTGATCTAATCTCATCGTTCATATAGCAGCCATTCGTGGTGTTCCAAAATGGCTTCCATGATTAAGTCCTTAAAAAAACCCTTGTGGTTATCACCACAGGCCCTCTTCAGCCTCACCTGGAGCTCCTCTCCTCTGTGAAGTCTGTGTTGCAGCCACACAAATGTCCCCCCTTCCTCCCTCATTTCCTCAAACAGCCACCAGTGCTATGCTCATTCTCACATCTGAGTTCCTCACAACCTGTGTCTCCTACCCTTCTCCTCATAATCCCTCTGCCATGCATCCAAACTCCACTTCAACCCTCCTTTCCAGAGATGCTTTTCCTGAGTACCCGCCCCCAGATGCAGGATGCCATAGGCAATCAGGACCCTGGACAGAACTTATCCCTCACAGAACTTCTCACAGCTAGAATCTAATACAGTAAAAAATTGGATTGCAAGTAACTTGTTCTGTGAGTGTTCTGCAAGATGAGCAAACATTTCTAATACATTTTAACTTGATAAACAAGTGATGTCTGGCAATACGAGTAGTACATGATGCCAAATGTCACATGATCACAACTGAGCCAATGTTTCTCTCTCTCTCTCTCTCTTGCTGTGAGATTGTGGGTCATCATCTCCCACACTTGGATGCTCAGTCTCAGGTCATGGTGTTTGGCAGAAATCAGTGATTTTTCAGGACATTGGAAGTTGCCCACAACTGGCACTAATATATTTTTTGTCACTTCCAAGCACCTATGGACAGTCCTTTGCTTTTCCAGACAAGAGTGAGCCTAGGAATGCTTTGCTTCATTCTAGGTCATTGAATAGGCTCCTTGTTAAAGTTGCATGAAGAAAACACCCAACAAGTTTCAACTGAGCCAATAGATACAGTGATTCCATTAGTGATAGTGAAAGTCGTCCTACACAACAACCCTCCTCTCTCTCGTCTCCCTCACACCAGCCACGAAGGTTTTCAAAGGTAAGTGCAGGTTAATTTGTTTATTTTTCCTTATATTTTGTGTTGCCTTTATTATTTTGTATTATATTACAGTATTGTAATCATTTTTATATGACAATTTTGGGGTTGTGGAATGAATCATCTGAGTTTCCATTATTTCTTATGGGGAAATTTGCTTTGATACACAAGTGCTTTGGATTCCAGTGTGTTTTTGGAATGAATTATGCTTGCAGACCAAGGTTTTACTGTAAGTTATTGAGAGTCATTGCTTGTTGAAGGTCTGTTCCTCCACTGGAATATTTTGCTTTGAAACTGCTTTATTGTGGTATCATTAATATATTGTAAATTTGCCCATTTTAGTAAACCTATAGAGTTGTGCTGCCATCGCCATACTCCATTTTTAGAACATTTCCTTTACTCTCAAAAGATCTCTTGAGCCATTTGCAGGGCAACCCCATTCCCACTCCTGACTCCAGGGAACCGTCAATCTACTTTGTGTCTTTCTGGATTTGCTTATTCTGGGCATTGCACACGAGAGATCACACAGTAGGTGGTGGTTTGTGCCTGGCTCCTGTCCAGGCACAAACCTTGAGGTGCTTCCACGTTTCGGCATGCACCAGCAGTGTTCCCTCCACCAGAATTTAATCTTTTCGAGGGCAGGGACCTGGCATGTTTGTCCAGTTTAGGAATACGGATCACGTGGCACACCTATCACATGCCACATGCCCAAGACATGTCTATGAAGGAGTGATACTCATCACTCTGTGAGTGATAGATTCCTGTTGGGAGACAGACAAAAACACGTACATGGACAAACATTAAGATAACTGCAAGTTTTGGTGGACTTCACAAAATATTAAGTGGATGTTGAATAAGTGAATGGTGATAAAAAGGTGCCAGAAGGTCTCTAAAATTATCATGTTTGTTCACTGATGAGTGTCACTATCCTTAGTTGCCTTGGGTGCTGAGGCTGTGGGGAGAGGAGAACCCACATGGAGTCGGGCACAACGAGTCTGAGCCAGAGAGAATGCAGGTTCAAGGTTGACTGGGGGAGACAGGCAGGGGTTGAAATAATGGGTACAGTCTGTTAGGTATGCAAAATGGCTTGAACATGTGACAGACATTCTCAGCTCAGCTCTGCCAGTAACTGACTCTGTGCCTTTGGCAAAACCACTTGACACAGCAATAATTATAATAGATAATATGCATAGAATGATTTTCTACGTGTTTTTACCAAGAATTTTACATAAATTATTTATTTGATCTCCACACTAATCCTATGATGTGATTATATACATTATTATTATCAAATAATAGCATAACAGCAATAATAATTGTTACAACATTATGATTGTTATTATAATGATGGTATGATTACAATCGTTTTAATTATTATCATATGCCATTAGACTGCTCTAAGCATTCTATTGATATCCTCACTTAATTTGCACAGCAACACTAGGAGGTAAGAACTAGTATGTCTACTAGATTTTAAGTTCCATGAACGTTCCATGAACGTTCCTTTAAAGTTCCATGAAAGTTCCATGAAGTTCCACACACAGGAGCCCACTTGCTATTCCTCAGTGATGCAGTAACACATCAGGAAATGCACAGGTACCTTCTGTGACACAGCGCTTAACGAATATTTGTTGATTGGAATTGAATCCATGACTCCCCTTTACGTAGATGAAAATGAGACGCCAAATGGTACCTAATACTCGACCCAAGGTCATGCAGCCAGTAGATCGACTCAGATGGGAATGCTGAGTGTCTGAATCCAAAGGCCATACAGTTAACCTTTTTATTCTGCTAGTTGAGGTCTTGTTTCCTTCCTCTGGAGAATGGTACCTTTATCAGTGATGACCTCTGATGTCCTTTCTGGCTCTCAATCTCTACATCAAAACCATGTCACATCCCTGCATACATGGAATTTATATGCCTACGTTTTGGGGGTGAGAAAGGGAGAGACAAATTTAGGAAAGAAGGAAAGGTATTTGTGAGGAAACGTTCCCAGTAGTCTGGGTCCTTCCCAAAGTGTGCAAAGGTGTGGGAGGTAAAAGAGAAACAGCTATACCATCTGTCTAACTGACAAACTGGAACAGCATGTGAGTGGGTCACCCAACCTGTTGCATGGAAGCAAGGAAGGCAGGTATGTGGCCGTCCTGGTAAGCTCTGTGGATGAGGAAGCGTTCTAGCTACTGTTCTCAAGGTTGGCATTTCTCGTCATTCCTGTGGGGTTTTTTTTCTTAATTTAAAAACACTGCTCTTAAAGATCCTATGAATAAAGTATGTTTATCACAAATGGTGCCATAAGGCAACACCTCCAGGTGGCCTGCCGCTCAGAATCAAAGATGCAGTAATACATCAGTAAATGCACAGGCAACATTTGACAAGAATGAGATTTTGTCTTCAACTCTGGGGTCTGTATGTTGACACTTCGGCAGCCCTAAATTGTGATCCAAAGGTTGACCACAAATAGAGCCTCGAAACTGAATGGCATCCCCATGAAGCTTAGCATCATAAGATACCTTGAACGAGTTCTGGTATAGAACTCCAGGAATTCAGTAAGGTGAGTGAGACCACCCTGTCAAGATCATATGTTATTATGTCACCCTGTTTTATTGTCTCTATAGCAACTATTCTTACCTGATATGATCTTGCTTATCCATTTGGTTATTGAGTTGTCTGGCTCCTTCTACAGCGAGATGATTAAAGTTACCTTTGTGGCTAGAACAATGCTCTTAATGGATACTCAATTATCATCAGTTGTAATAATGAATGAGTCATATAAGTGAAATATACTTCCATAGTCTGCCTCCCCTAACCTTCCACTAGCCTCCCTCTGTCTCAGCTAGATAACCAATATTTATGGCAAAGAGTGTATCCATTCAAATATTTCTCTATCAATATAAACAAATAAGAATATTCACTTTTTTATTGAAGAGGGCACCTTTTGGGATGAGCACTGGGTGTTGTATTGAAACCAATTTGACGATAAATTTCATGTATTGAAAAAAAAAGAATAGGGGCGCCTGGGTGGCGCAGTCGGTTAAGCGTCCGACTTCAGCCAGGTCACGATCTCGCGGTCCGTGAGTTTGAGCCCCGCGTCAGGCTCTGGGCTGATGGCTCGGAGCCTGGAGCCTGTTTCCGATTCTGTGTCTCCCTCTCTCTCTGCCCCTCCCCCGTTCATGCTCTGTCTCTCTCTGTCCCAAAAATAAATAAAAAACGTTGAAAAAAAAAAAATTAAAAAAAAAAAAAGAAAAAGAAAAAAAAAGAATATTCACTTTTTCATAACTATTATATTATTAATGTTATTAAAAATCTTTTAAAACTAATCATGGAAATTCCTCCAGGTCAATAGATAGCGATAATTTATTAATTTTAATCTTTGTAATAATACATAATATGAAGAAACCACAAGTCATTCAACCATTCCACTACTAATCTGTGTATTCAGATTATTTTCACTTTTCCCATTATAAATAACGTTGCCAGAAATACCCTTGAACGTATATCCTCATGTGATTCTACTTCATTCCTACAGGTTAGAGCCCCCAGAGTGAATTTGTATTAGTTTTCTTTTGCTGCAGACAAGTGACCACAACTATAGCCACTTGAGGCAATATACATTTATTATCTCACACTTTCTGTGGCTCAGCTGGGTCCTTTGCTCAGGTATCATAAGACTGCAGTGAAGGTATTTTCTGGGATATGGTCTTATCTGGAGACTCAACTGGGGAAAGATCCACCTTCAAGCTCACTCAAAATGTTGGCAGAATTCATTTTCTCACAGCCACAGAACTGAGGTCCCATTTTCTGGTTGGCTATTGGTCTAGGGCCCCTCTCAGCTCCTAGAGGTGCCCACAGTTCCTGTCATGTGACCCTCTCCACACAGAGTTCACAACATGGCTACTTGTCCTTCAAGGTGAGCAGGTGAATTTCTCTCACTCTAGCGTGTTAAGATGGAGTGCTTCATAACATAACCTAATCATTGGTGTGATATTCCACCACATTTTCTGTACTTTCCTGATTAGAAGCACGCCATAGGATCTGCCTGCCATCAAGAGGCAGAAATTATATAAGGACATGACTCACTGGGGGTCACTTAGGGTATGTCCACCACAGGCTTGCTAGGTTAAATCATAAGTATAATTCAATATTACAAGATGTGGTCAAGTTATACAGCCCAAGGGCTATAGATTTCCTCTTTCTCCTGACAGTATATGAGACTATCTGTTCCCCAATGTCCTTGGTTACTATTTTTCTAATTTATCTGTCTCATTCATCTGGAGATAGTTAAGAGTTTTAATTGTTGGGTTTCACTTACTTTATACAGAATCATGTGTTTGCTTAAGAGCCACAGGTAAATGGATTATGGCACAGACTAGTGCTTGAAAAGGTATAGGGTGTCTGGGTGGCTCAGTTGGTTAAGCATGCGACATCAGCTCAGGTCATGATCTCACGGTTCGTGAGTTCAAGCCCCATGTCTGGCTCTGTGTTGACAGCTCAGAGCCTGGAGCCTGCTTCAGATTCTGTGTTTCCCTCTCTCTGCCCCTCCCTGCTCATGCTCTCTCTCTCTCTCTCTCTCTCAAAACTAAGCATTAAAAATTTTTTTTCTTAAAAGAAAGTCAAGTGACAGACTTGGTTTGATTTAAGTTCTACAACTGATTTGCTCTGAGACCTTGGAAGAGTTTTTCGGCATCTCTAAACCTCTGTTTTTTTTCTCTGTAAAAGGAGATAACGATAACACCCATCTTATTTAGTATTTGTGATTATTTAATGGAGTAATAAATGTAAGTTCCTTAACCTGATACCTGGTAAATGGCTCTGAATGTACCGAATGGTTATGATGTGGGCCCAGCATTACCATCGGCAACAGTAACTTCAGCATCGTCACAACCATTAGGGATCATCTTCTTGACCAATATTCTGTGTCATCGTTTTGCTTCTCTCGGGCCTCAAATATCTCATGATAGTGTCTGTGTGCTGACAGGTACCATTATCTATGTTATCACATCTTTCTTAAGTGCAAACTACCATTGAAGACTTATGTGGCTTTCATGACTGGTTTTGAACTATTTTTGTACTTGGTGATATTGAGAAGCCCTTCTTTCCATCAAAGGGTCTTGAACTTCTGAGCACAAATTAAGAACTCTTTCTCTATTTCCATTTTTTAAACTTAGTTTCCCCCCTCTATCCCAATAATCCATTAGAGTCCCAGAAGGGATTATTCTGTGAGTTTGTAGAAACTTCATACTTATTAACATTTGGAATAAATGACTAAATCTGAGGAGAAGTAGGACTAACGTAGTTGGGGAAGTAAATATATATTTCTTTATATATGGACCTAGCTATCTATCATCTACCTATCTATCTGAGAGATTAAAAGGACCATGAGTTCAGTGTAGAATTTGGATCTCTGGCCTTTTGAAATGTTGCTTCTTGCTTCTTTTCTAACCATACTGGTAGAAAGTATTATCTACACAGAGCAGTGGCAGGGCCATGTGTAGGGAGAGAAGACTGGTTTGTAATTTAAAACATTGGCTGAAGATTCAGATGAACTCAAATTTGAATCCTAGATCCACTATGAGCTCTATTAAATTTGGCACTATACATTTTTGAGCAAAAGACCATAATTCATTGGAAGATTTGACAAATATTCAGAGAATAAAATAAGTCCATGACTAAGGAACTTAGCTGTCACTGGCAGAGACAATAAAGAAATGACAAATACTCTTGTGACACAGTGACAGTGACAAGGGGAGGAAAGACAGGTAGAATGGAAATATTTTAGAAAGGATAGTTGGAGGAGGCTTGAGGAGGTAAATATCAGAGGCAGAACCAGCTTGTAAGGTTGTTACAAGGATTGGCTGAGCATACCGAGTCTTCAGAATAGAATCTACATCTTCTTTCTCCATTCATCAGTTGGTCATATGTGGAATTTCAGAAACAAAACAGATGAACATAGGGGAAGGGGCAAAAGAGAGAAAGGGAAGCCAATCATGAGGGACTCTTAACTACAGAGAACAAACTGAAGGCTGCTAGAGGAGAGGTTGGTAGAGGGGTTGGCTAAATGGGGGATGGGCATTAAGGAGGGCACTTGTTGGGATGAGCACTGGGTGTTATACATTAAGTGATGAATCACTAAATCCTACACCTGAAACCAAGTTTACCATACATATTAACTAGAATTTAAATAAAAAGTTGAAATATTAAAAAAAAAAACCTGACAGAAATGCTTGAAATAATCTCTCCTAGTTTTTCTATCCGTTTTCATAATTAATGACACAAGTCTGTTCACTGTCTTTCCACAAACACCCAAATGTTGGAGCTGGAAGAAGCAGGCTTACAGACATTGAGATATGAACATGTGAGCCAGAGTTGTAGAGGTCAAGGATGGGAGGCTAGATTTCCATAACTGGGCAGTGTGATTCCAGGCGAATCACAGCATCTTCCACTCTCACTGGACCAAAGGGAAGAGGTGTGTGAACATGCATTGGCAGACAGGAAAGTTGTTATAGCCCTAAGTCTCTACTTTTGAAGTATTCTTTCCTTTATCGTCAATGTCTTGAGACTCTGAGATTCTGTTCTCAGGGCGAAGCACCTCCCCGGCGATTCCCTCTGCTATGCCCCATCCTTTATTTTTGCAAATGATCTTAACCACATGCAATGCAGATTTCATCTAGACCAGGTTTGGGGTGGAACAAGCCTGTTATTCTCGCCGTTTGCTTCTCAAATGGATTATTTCATTTACTTGTTTGCGCAGTGAAACAAAATCAATCCAAAGTCGTTTGTTTGTTTGTTGGTTGGTTTCCCCCCAGGACACGTGACCGTCCAATCCCAGCAGAAGAGTACTTAAATTGCATGACCCATTGCTTAAAAGGGGACAGAGCATTTAATTACAGTTTAATTATCTTTGTAGATGTGGAGTTCAGTGGGGATGGGGTTGGTCGGGGGACAGCTGCAGCGTCTGGGTTTCCTGCTGCCTTTTTTGAGAGTGAACTTGTTTGTAACACAATCAGATTCGCCAGTTATAGCTTCCCAGGCCCTATCAACTGAGAATTTCATTGCTTTTAAATTGCAAGGCTTTTGTTATCAGTACAACTGTGAACCAGACAGCCAAAATCAAAGCAAAAAAGAAACGCTCCTGGATGAGGAAGATTGAGTCATAGCTTTGGTCCAGCCCAAGTTACAGAGAATGCAACTTTCTGAAGATTATTTGCAACCCCACTTCCTTATCCGTGATGGCATGGGGTGCTTTTTATTTGAAACTTCCAGATTATCATCCTTGACTCAAGTTTAATTGTGGCCTCTCTGCATTTTTGCCGCAGAGGTGTCTGAAACCGCTAATACAATCTTTTCCCCCTCACACAAAGAAAGGGAGCGAAAACTGTTTTCCTCCAAAGGAGATACGAGAATATAAGCATTGTGTAGATGACTTCAGAGTCTGTCTGCATCTGGCTAATAGGATAACAAAAACAGTTATCAGAAAGAAGAGCCAAAGAATAAAATGTCATTTCACCGAACCTGGGCTTCATTTCTATTTGTAATTTCAGCTTGGTGTGCATTAAGGCACAATGGAGCCATCAGGAGAGAATAAACTTCGCGGAAAGAAAGTTTCCGCGGCTGTTTGTCAGCTGTCACCGGACGAGAAGGTGCGGCAGCAAGAGCTGAGTTTGTCACTCCAGCTTCTGCTACGAGGGGACCATAAATCGGAGGCAGGGACAAAAAGCGATGAAATCTAAATGAGTCTTCAAGATTCAGCAAAGACTTTTTAGGACCAGAGGGCCCAGGAAGAGATTTCAGCAAAGGCTACGATAGTATAACTGTGGCAGAATTGTTTCTTTTTCTGGCTTCAGCTTCCAGAATTGTTTCTTTTTCTGGCTTCAGCTTCCACAGTGGCCATTGTGTTCCCAAGTAAGCTGCCTGGTGTCCACCTTCCCAGTTACATTCTATGCTTTGCACAGATATTTAATGCTCAAGTGACAGGTTTTTTTTTTAACGTTTATTTATTTTTGAGAGAGAGAAAGACAGAGCACAAGCAGGGGAGGGGCAGAGAGAGACAGAGAGAGACAGAATCCAAAGCAGGTTCCGGTCTCTGAGCTGTCAGCCACAGAGCCTGATGCGGGGCTCAAACTCACGAACCATGAGATCATGACCTGAACCGAAGTTGGATGCTCAGCCAACTGAGCCACCCGGGTGCTCCTCGAATGCCGGTTTTTATGTGGCATTCGTGTGCTCGTATGTGGAATAAGATGTTAATTTCCCATTATTTTATTTGCAGCAACCTATCTTCACTTATTCATGTCGATACAGATTTAGGGGTGTCCACTAAAAAAGAAAGGGCTAGACTCCATCAAAGTGGTTTCCATCAATGAGACAAAATTCTGGAGTCTGTTATCTCCCCTCTTGCTCCTTGTATCTTCCCTACAAATGCAGTTGCAAAGAAAAAAGAAATGTGGCCTGGAGAGGCAGGTGACCTTTTTTTGACTGAGTGCTATCTGTCAGGCAAGGGAATAGACTTTTATCCGATGTCTACCTTGAAATGCTTCATTTTCACCATTGTCCTGAGAGGGGAGATGGTCTCCCTGTTGTAACAGATGAAGACGTGGGGGGTGAGAGACTAAGGAGCTTGCACAGCTCAAACCTGTGCCAGAAGGATTCATTTCCTCATGATACTATAGCAAATCACCGCCAATGAGGTGACTTAAAACAACACAGGTTTGTTATCTTAAGTCTGGGAAGTCAGACATTCGAAAATCAAGGTGTCAACAGGGCTTTGTTCCTTCTGGAGGCCCTAGGGGAGAATCTGTTTCCTTGCCTTTTCTAGTTTCTAGAGGCCACCTGCTTTCCTTGGCTCAAAGCCACTTCCTCCATCTGCAAAGCCAGCAGCCCAGAATCTTCAAATCTTTCTATCTCTGCTTCTGTTGCTCAGCATGGTCTCTGACCCTCCGTTGGACCCAACTGGATAATTCAGGAAAGTCTCCCCTTCTCAGGATCATTAACTTAATCACACCTGCAAAGTCCCTTTTGTCACATAAGGTAAAAAATTCACAGGTTCTAGGGATTGGGACCTGGACACTTCTAGGGGGTCACTGTTTAGCTTACCATAATAGCCGGGCTATAGCAATTAGGGTTAGGAGAAGAAACCAGCCCTGTTCTTGCGGATATATTTGGACAGAAGGGCCTGTGGTCCACAAACTGTGGAAATTTCTAGAACTGTGTATGTACAAGATTCTCCTTGGTTCAGGTGGATGATTCTAACCACTGCAGAGCCCATCTGCCTCCCTCTTGGAGTGAGTGATTACTGCACAATGTCCTTTTAGCCTTTCCCACCCTCACACAATCCCCTGCATTCCCTTCATACCAGGAATCAGATCTCTGACGCATTAAAAAAACAAAAGTAATTCTGGAAAAGAGGTGATACATTCCCCTCCGGTTTTACATGCATTTCAAAGTTTATCATCAACTCCATGAGTTGGGAATTAGCATGACTGATAAAGACCCATACTCCTGTATGTTTGTGTGTCGGGTGGGTGTGGTAGGCAGAATTTTGGCCCCCAGGATCTCTCTAGTTTCACACCTATGAACATGTCATGTAACATGGTAAAAGGGACTTTGCAGATAGAGTTAAGATTGCTAATCAGTTGACCTTAACAACAGGAAGATTACCTTGGATTATCAGAGGGAGCCCTGTATAATCACATGGGTCTTTAAAGTAGAAGCAGAAACAGAGATTGGAAGCAAGACAAGGACTGGATACACTCGTGCTGGCTTGGC
This sequence comes from Panthera uncia, assembly GCF_023721935.1. NCBI lineage: Eukaryota > Metazoa > Chordata > Mammalia > Carnivora > Felidae > Panthera > Panthera uncia. The sequence continues at coordinate 7,718,853 of NW_026057578.1, read as the reverse complement.
AGATGGAGGAGGCTATGAGTCCAGGAATGTGGACAGAAGCTTCTAGAAGCCGGCCACCAGTCCGCCAGGAAACAGGGGCCTCAGTCATACAAACGCATGGGACTGAGTTCTGCCAGCAATTCTGAATAATTCTGGAGGTGGATTATCCCCCAGAACCGCCAGATAAGATCCCCAGCTGGCCAAACCTTGACTTCATCCTTGTGGAACCCTGAGCAGGGAAGCCAGTTGAGGCTGCCCAGACAGACTTCTCTGACTTGCAAAACTGCGGAATGATAATGTGAGTTGTTTTAGGCCTCTGAGTTTGTGGTAATTTGTTAACAATAGAAATCCCAAATTGATATGGGATTATGGAGGGTGGATATTTGAAGGGAATAAGCACTTGCTTTTACTCATGACTCTGAGTAACTATAATATTTACGCATTTTCCTTGTCTTTTCAACTGAATGTGTCATTCCCACGCTGGGTCACTTAACATCTTTAGTGAAGCCAGTGGGGCCTGAAAAGTGTGCTGTAAAAGGGACAGTGCCTGTGTCTCTCTTGGTTGGCCTGAGCTGCTAGTTTTCTTATCCTGTTTTCCTTTTTTATTTTTTTAATTTATTTTAATTAATTTAGTTAGTTAGAAAGAGAATGCACACAAATGGGGGAGGGGCAGAGAGGGAGAGAGAGGGAGAGAGAGGGAGAGAATCTTAAGCAGGTTCCATGCTCAGCATGGAGCCTGACGTGGATCTCCATCCCACGAACTTGTGATCATGACCTAAGCCGAAATCAAGAGTCAGATGCCCAGCTGACTGAGCCACCCAGGTGCCCCCCTCCTCTCCCTTTTAAAGGACACTGAAAAGAAATTATTTTCCAAATAGGAGCGTGGACATGTTCATGCACATTCTTGTAAATATAGAAAGAGGAAATGGAGATAATGGAAACAAAAAAGAGAGCAGGTTGGATAGCCCCATGGAAAGGAAGGGTGGAAGAATATGGAACCCAACTGACCTAGTTTTAACCCCATTCCCCCACTTGCTAGCGATACAACATTAGGCAAACAACCTCATTGCCTATGTCTTTGTTTCTTTCTCTGTAGAATGTTTTCCATCTTGTTTTAAGCTCATTTGTGTAAAGTGCCTGTTAGGAACTGAGTTGTTTCCCTCCCCCCCCCCACCAGACAGCCCCCAAAATTCATGGGTGGAAGCCCTGAACTCCCATGTTAATGAAGTCATAAGGTGGGGCCCACATCCAGTAGGACTGGTGTCCTTACAAGAAGAGGAAGAGACACCAGGAGTGCACGCGCTCAGAGCAAAGGCCATGTGAACAGATAGCATCCGAGCCAAGGAGAGAGGCCTCATCTGAAACAATATTAGCACCCTGACCCTGGACTTCCAGCTTCCTGAACTGTGAGAAAATAGATTTCTGTTATTTAAGTCACCTGTCTGTGATATTTTGTTACGACAGCCCTCGCCGACTAATGCAGCCCCTAGTGAGCACATTTTTATGGTTTAGCTCATTTAATCTTCCCAGCATCCTCGAAGGGGTTTCTGTTACTGCCACTTTAGAGACAGGTTGGCCGAGGCTTAGAGAAGGGAGACAATACGGTGTGATGCACAGTTGAGAAGCAAGTGTGGGTCGCTGGAGACCAGAAACCATGTACTTAACTGTTATACGTCCCTTCTCCTGTATGGAGTGGCTGTGGACTGAGATACCTCCAGGGCTAGGCTGCTAACTTAGTGTGTGAAGTCAGCTGGTGGCAAACTGGGCTGTACCTCTAACTAGGGGAAGCCACCCCCAGAATCTAGCTGATTATTGCTTTTTGGGAGTGTGGGAGCCAATTTGTCCTATCTTTTAATTTTTCAAGAGAAGCTGAAAATTTGGATTTTTGTGTGGGGTTTTCTAACAGTAAGAGCTATCTATTATAATGGACGTACAGTAAAGGTATCTATTACTTATCATGGTGCAGGTCAAACCAACATGACTTCAAGATGGAAGCCAGTTTGTAACATCTGGAACACTGTGGTTCTTGTTCCAAGGTCCAGGGTGGGGGGCCTGGGCACCAGTGGAGTTCATAACATATCCCCCAATCACAGAACTAGTCTGTTCAGCCGATCTGTGAGTTTGTGAAACGTCAGTCAACCTGGTTTCCTTTAAAGGATTACGCTGGCAGAGTCCTTTGCAGAGCCTGGCAATATCCAATCAATTGGATTGGATATTGGCAGATATCCAATCAATGAAGAATAGAAACATTCACTGAATAGGACCACAGGTAGACAGAAGACACAGTAATAAAACTATGCTGAGTTCAGTAGCTCCATTAGAAGTTATATTTTGAGTAAATTGCTGACCAAACGCATCTTGATTTTTGTGTCTGTTAGTCTTCTAAAATCTTTTTTTAAGCTTTATTATTATTATTATATATTTTTAAAATTTTAGAGACAGAGCACAAATGGGGGGAAGGGCAGAGAGAGAGAGAGAGAAAGAGAATCCCAAGTAGGCTCCCTGCCCATCACCGAGCCCAACGCAGGGCTCGATCCTACAACCCTGAGATTATGACCTGAGCCGAAATTGAGAGTCAGATGTTCAACCACCTGAACCGCCCAGGTGCCCCTAAAATGTTTTTTTCATGAGTTCGCTGAGTGTTTAGCCCATCATTAGCTCATTCTAGTGGCATGTAAGTAGTGATATGAAAAAAGTATACCCAGGGGCTGGTGATATGGGCATGAACAAGGAAAGTCCATATCCACTCATGGAGCTGATGGTCTAGCAAGGAAAAGAAACACACCTAGTTTCCTGATCACCGTGCCTCTTACACCTAGGTTCCATTTGTAGTATGCAGATTAATTGAGGTTTTATGGATATGGGGAGGAGTTCCCATCTCAATCATAATATCCTTTTGGATTTCCATGTATTTCTGACAAAGTGCCCTGAATCGAACAGAGAAAAGGTGCTTCTTGTGGCTGTATCCACAAGTGAATAGCCATTTTCTATGACTAATTTACATAAGTTATGTTTATTTTCCCATTATATCCTCAAAAACACTGTGTGTGATAGAGATTTGTGCCCTCCATCTGCAGGAAAGTAATAAAAACTGAAGCTAAATATCTTGTTTAAAGTTACTCCCCTAGCAATGGCTTTATTAATCAAGAAGTTTTAGAAGCAAATAGGGGAGAAAAAAAACCTCTGGATTGAGAAAATAAAAGGAATATGTTACCGTGTGAAACTGAGAAGCTTAGGAATAGACCCAGGGGTCATGCTTTCGGATCTCCATCTTTCTATATTTCTTGGTTCTTCTGGGTTAGCTTGATTCAGCATGCACATTTCATCAGAAAGTCCATCCTTTCCAGCTTCTCTGCATATGTAGCATAGAGGAAGGCCATATATTTTATAATAGTCCCACAGAAAGTCACAGGACTGAGTTTTGCTGGAGTGGAATTTCTGAACCAAGGCCAGAGAAATTCAACTTGCTGCTGTGGCAAATGGTATCTTCCAGAAATGTCGAAAACAATCATCTGTTTGGGTAGGCTCTTTTCAAGAACCTTGCTACTGCCCGTTGAAATGTAGTCTCTCCCTTTTCTAGAAATGGGGTGAGTCTTTGTGATTGCCTCAGTGAAGACAATGGTGGAGGTGACACCCAAGGCTAGCCCAGGACATCCAAGGCTAGATCGGGAAAAGGAGCATGCTTTCACCCTGATTTCTGTCTCTTAAAGATACTCATCTTTGCAAGATTACTATGTGATGAGGGAGCCCAAGCCACATGCAGGGCCTACATGCAGGAATTCTGGGCAACAAAGTTAAGGTCCCAGTTGATAGCAAGCATCAAGTACCAGGCTTACATGAGTAAGACTTCAGACATTTCCAGTTCCTTCCTTGCAGCTGACATTGAGTGGAGCAGAGACGAACTATCCTCACCGGACCCTGCCCAAATTGCATATTTGTGGGCAAAAAGGGATGCTTGTTAGTGCCTTAAGCCACTAAATTTGGGGGAGATTTGTTATACAACCATGGTAACAGGAACAATGATCATATCTGAGTTGTATGACTACAACTGGAGTTGGAAAAGTGAAGGGGGGCAATGAACCATCTTACGGGGCAGAAAGTAAAGGGGGGTGGCTTATCACATAAAAACCGGGTGAAACAGCCAGAAGGGGGATGATGAGAATTAACAGACACAACAACAGATACCCTTTACAGTGGTAAAGGAAGTCTCTCAATACTGTCTTCAAATTGCACGCTCTTTTTACTTCCTGAAAACGTTCTTCCCATCTCATGAGCTCCCCACAGCCTAGCTGGGACAGAACGTAAAGATATAAATTACAAGGTAACACAAAAGCTGATTGTCCTTTCCAGTAGAGCAGATACTTCAAGACTGGCTGCATTAGATAGCATGCATTCTGTTTCCATATCACAGCCTATGTTGGTTATAGTCTAGCAGGACTGAGGTGGCCCCGAGATAGAATTCCTTGCTCTAGTGTCCATATGGGGACTGATAGATCTAAGTCATTTTTGATGTTTTCGTTGCTTATTATGTAAGTTTTCATATGCAAAAAAAAAAGGGGAATCTGGGTCTAGAAGGCAAATGGAAAATGCTACTTAAGTTTGAACTTATTTTCATATTGCATTTCTTCCCTGGTATTTGTCTCTAAGCATCATTGGTAGAGTACACACGAATGCTGCTCACATGAATTTTGCTGGATCATGGGGAAGAAGTGGCTACCACAGCATGCTGACACAGTAATGGTTCGTTATGAGCCTCCAAATGGGAATGTGCTTCCGAGCTGTCTTCTGATGGCTGCACGGTGACAGAATAATTTATAAATATCATCGATCATTCCATATTCCACTTACTGATGGCAATGCCCATTAACACATGTTAGGGACATAAACTTCTTCCCAAGTGCTAAGTGGTTATCCACGGTCTTGCCAGTGTTCAAGCGGGGAAAATCTATCTAGAGGATGTTTTTACAGGCTAACTGGAGTAATTGGTTTCCTGCTTCTGACCATTCCATGCAAATGTGCTGATTCATCTTACAAAGTTATCTTTGTACAAAACCAACTGTAATATGTCCTCTGCGTATGATACCAAACAAACAAAAATTAGACTAAACATTGGATGACACGTCTTCGAGGCCCTTACACAGCCTTTTGTATCTTGGCCCCATCTTACTACTCGCCTTGTCTTTCTTCTGTCTACTGTATGGTTTTTCAGGCTCCTCATTGCTCCATGAACATAGGCGATGTCATTTTGCCATGCGAATTCCTCTTTCAGAGGTACCTTCTCTCCGTCATCCATATCTTCCATGCCTCGTCCATTTCCTGGATACGCTTCAAGGCATTTGTATTACTTCCTCTATATTCCAACAATAGCATGCTTATAAATTTATCTATATACGTATATATATTTGTATTTTAATTATTCTGTCCATATTTAAAGCACCCACTAAACTGAGAACTCTTTGATAATCGGATCATGTATAATTCTTCTTTGTGTATCCGATGCCCCATTCAGTGCATCCATTATAATAGATGATGAATGGGTGGACAGATGGGTCATTGACCAAGTGAATCGTAATCAAGTTTGACAGTATGGCACGGTCTTGAGTACTCCAGCTTTATAGTAAGCCTTGAAGTCAAGTAACAGAAGTTCTCTCACTTTGTTACTTTTTAAGATTTCTTTGGATAGCCTAAGGTTTTTGCATTTCCACCTAAGTTTTAGACTCAGTTCAATGTCTACGAAAAAACAAAAAACAAAAACCCACAACAAAGCCCCAAACTCTACAAAACCCCCAAACCAATAGAATTATGATTGGGGTTGTTGTAATACTGTTGAGTGATTCTACCCATAAATAGCAGTCTATATACCCATTTACCTAGTTCTTTGATTTCTCTCAGTCATCTTTTGTCATTTTTAATGTAGCCGTGTTACATTATTTTACTCCCCTCCTTGATTTCAGTTCCTTTTGATGTTATAATTCATCTAACGCTCTCCTTCTTTCCTTCTCGTTCTCTCTTCCTACCTTTCTCTCTTTCTCCCCTCCTCTCCATCTTCCATCCAGCGAATATATTTAAGTTGTAAAGCTCAGTGAGCACGTCACATGACTTCATGTTAGTGGGGTTTTCCCAGGATCTCCTCCTAGTATATCCCAGGCAATATATTATTTCACAGAAGGGGAATGGTTTTCTGACCCTTCTCTGCTTTACTCCAAGCTCTCTCCCAGTAATTTTTGGAGATTCTGGGTATTCGGATGACAACCATTTTCATTTCCAATTCGGAAGCTGCCTGCTGTTTCACAGGCTATTTCTATGCTGATCTTGGTGGATGGTTGGTTCTTGTCATTAGGATACATCCTTACATGAAGGCCTGTTATCACATTTTTAGGATCTGTTTCCAAGAAACTAAAACAGGGGCCCCCAAATAAACTTAAATCTTTCTTTTTTTTTTTTTAACTATTATATGGAATAATTGAACCGATAGGGATCTGTTTAATACTAACAAATGAAAATGGGATTTTTTCAAAACTGGTAGTAAGCAGGGATTCTAAAAGTTATTCCTTGGTTAAAAATATCTATTTACATTTTGCTGGCATTAGGATTTTTCACTTTGAGCTGCATTCATTAATGATTTTAGGTTTGATTGTATCTCATACTTGGGTCATTCCAAAACATTAGGTTTAAACATGAAATTATAGTTCGTGATGATTAAAAATTGTCAAATATCCATAATTTCATATGCTCAATGAATAGGTGAGATTTTTGCTCTGTATACCTTTTAGTGAACGTATCACACATCTGCTTATAAGAGATACATTTTTAAAAAGGAAAAAAGGAAGCTTTGTCATTCATTCTTTCCAGAATGTTGTATAAGACAGATGGTACACTCCTCAGATGGGCAGCTAGGTGTCTCCTTTTCTTGGGAACGACTTGAAAATCTGGATCGATTTCTCTTCAAATACCTTCTTTTTTTCTTCACCAGAAAATATATATGCAATTTGGAAGCAGTCTCTTATCAGAATGCATTTTCTCATGTTCTTACACTAAGAGATAAAGATTATATTCCTAAAAAATACGTTTTGACTTTTAAAATTTCCACTGACTACATAGCAAATCCTGAGCGGGCATTTTCCCTGTATTTTTTTTTTAATATCTCGAGGGCATAGAAATGTAGTGAACCAGACGTGTAATTCAAAAACTTTGTAACTTTCAATAAATACTATCTGTCCCTTCACAGAAGAAAAGCGCCAAATTCCAGTTTTGAATGAGGGATTTCTGCTTCTCAGACTGTGAGATTAACCCAGAATTTCCAGACTCCAACTGGTCTCTTAATCTCCTACTCAGTCAGAGGTCTAAGATCACATTGGGGCTGGGGGTTAAGCGAATAGGATGTTCAACTTTTGGCTAGGGGTTAAGTGAATAGGATGTTCAACTTTTGTTTATTTAAAAATTTTTTTAATGTTTATTTATTTTTGAAAGAAGGGCAGACAGTGAGCAAGGGAGGGACAGAGAGGGAGACACAGAATCTGAAGCAGGCTCCAGGCTCTGAGCTGTCAGCACAGAGCCTGATGCAGGGCTTGAACCCACAAACCATGAAATCATGACCTGAGCCAAAGTCAGATGCTTAACCGACTGAGCCACCCAGGCACCCCACACGTTCAACTTTCAGCAATGTTGATGACATATGAAGAATTATAGAGTATAGGGCTCAGGTCAAGTAAGTTCAATCCCCATACTTGCCTTTACAAAATCAGATTAAAAAGGGTAGAAATCGTAAAATCACTTGAAAAGAGATTCAAAAACACTGTCACTAAAAGAAGATTGCCAGTTCTGGTTCTTGAAACTGAATATGTGATTATTTGGTCAGATGGGAAAGAAAGATCTGAAGAAGCCAATGTGTGTGGGCAGGTAGATTTCTGAAATATTCAGGAACAGGAGCAGAGGAGGGACGTCATCACAGATCTATAGGAATAGGTTTAGGAAGAGTAAAGGTCATGATGCATTAAACCTTGTGGAAATATTATCAAAAGGGAACAATGCTTCTTAGTGATCTGTCAGGCAAGAAGACAAATTGGAAGTGGCACATTTGCTTGGGGCACAGTGAGAATGGCACAGCCATTCAATCCTCATTCTGTCTCAATCTTCTTTACCAAGAAATCTGATCTTCAATCTAAGTGTCAAGCAAGCATCATTAAGGGGAGCATTAAAGACATAGTACAACATTAAAATAAGTCAGCGTTGGCAAAGTTTTTCTATAAAGGCCTAGGACCTCTAAGTAGTTTTAGCTTTGGGGGTCTCGTCTCTGACTACTCAGCTCTGCTGCTACAGCACAAAAGCTGCCTATATAATATGTAAATGTGTGGCTGTGTTCTAGTAGAACTTAATTTAGGAAATGGAAATTTGAATTTTATGTTATCTTCACGTTACATATTTCAGTGTTATTCTATTCTTAATTTTTTCAACCTTTTAGAAATTAAAAAAAATATATATATATATATATGTGTGTGTATGTTTAGTTGTTGAGCCCTGTAAGAATGTGCTGGGCCAGAGCTGACCTGTGGGCCATAGTTTCCTGACCCTGAAATAAGAGATCACTCAGTCACTTTCAATGTGAGATGACATTCTTTACTATTAAGTATTGTGACATTGTACAATTGTAATATTTACTATTAAGTATTGAGAAACTTGGACATGTGGCTAAGGAACCATTCTGCCATCAATCCACAACAGATGGTATTGGCTGAGTGAAGGATCAAATTTGGAGACTGACATGTGTAGTAATTTTCTAAAAGGTGGTAAATTGTCACTTCTGGGAACCAGAGACCAGAATTTTGAGATCAATCACTGGAATATATTAGAACACATTATTAAACAAGCAGGCACACTAAAAATTGATTACTCCCTAGTGTGAGTTAACAAAAATAAATGTCAAACTTGAAAAAAAAAGGTAAATCAAATTATTAAAACAGATGAGAGGCATAGATAGGAGATATATTGAGACTGCAGGAAATGCTTGGCCCAAAATTTTCAACATACACTACTGGACAAAAGGAAGAAATTGGCTAAATAATAGCATAATTATGAAGTATATGATTATCTTAACAATGGTCACCGTGCATTAATTGGTGAGTCCATAGTGGGTTGATGGTGTAAGATAACTTCTTTTATCTTATGAGTCTAAATGCTAAATTAGATACTTATATGCCAGATCAGCCTTCTAAATTGCGTTTTTACCCAAATGTCAACTTGAATTCCAAAGCCATGCTTCTCAAATTTTTAAATGACCCAAGTTTAGCAAGGGCTTCCAATAGAATCACATTGAAGAATACCTCAGATTATAAAACAATAGATCCAAACCAAAAGGACACCATGGGATAGGCAAAAAAGCAAAAGTTCAATTAGGTTAAAACAAATCCCTTTATTGACACATATAGATGGCGAAGTTCTTAGCACAACTGCCTTTTCCCCCCTCTTTTGTGTGTGTGCACGTGTGTGTATGTGTACGTGTGTGTTATGTTTCCAAAAATGGTGAGGAAGTTTTGGTTGATCACAAACTCACAATTAGTCAACAGGTTGACATTTCTGCTTGAAGATGTGTGGGTATGTCTCCTTTTCTCTTTCCAATTCCTTGTACTACAATTTAGGGAACTGCCAAGAAAAGAAAGAATTGGAGCTCATTTGTAGTTTGGGAATTTTCCTCATCAAGATGGTAACTTGGAAACGTTCTTGGTCGCCATTTTGTCTAGTGAGGTCATGATTTGGACAGCTTGGCTGGGTTAAATTTTCATAACTTGGTTGCTCATAATGGGCCATCTGCATTCTTAAGTGTTTGGTTGATTTCATTTTTTGATCCAACTGTATTTTAACGTACCAGACCATCAACGTAGGAGGTAACACAGCTTGGCGACAACTGCTATACTGGTGATGATAAGAATCTGAAGGAACTTACGATCTTGTAATAGAGTTTCTAGTAATTTGCATTCAAGCATTATGTGAAATATTTAAACTTTTTGAAGACCAGGGCTTCAGTTTCTATATCTTTAGCAGAAATATCTGTGTAATTGGGAATGAGGTGGAGATGTCTCTTCCCTATATTCATGCCTATATTCTTTCCTCTTGGGCCTCTGTGAAATAAGGATGGATATCTATATCTAGATATCAATATAATCTATCCTCAGTCCCTGACACAGTTTCTTAAATCCTTATAATATGAGTGATACGAGTGCTAGAAGCATCTTTCGTTTTATTATTTGGTCTTTGACCATGGTTCTTGACACAGAGCTCCTAAAACTCTTGTAATTTCTTAGGTGATAGGAGTGTCTTTTGTTTTCATTAGGTGATTCCTAGATAGCTTCATGATGGAGCTATTCATTAGAAAGGCCAAGCATGATTAGAAGCTTGGAACTTCAGCTTCCCCCCCGCCCCCTCCATCCTCCAGGGAGGGAAGAGGGGCTAGAGACTGAGTTAATAATCAATCATGCCTCTGTGAAAATCCCTGAAGTGCAGAGTTCAGAGAGTTTCCAGGTTGGCAAACACATCCAAGTGCTGGGAAGGTGATGTACCCCAACTCCACAGGGACAGAAGCTTTTGAGCTGGGCACCCTTCTGGACCCCACCCTCTATACCCCTTTGTCTGTTCATCTGTAACCTTTAGGATTTCCTGTATTACATAATAAGCTGATAAATGTTAGTAAGTGTTTCTCTGAGGTTTTTTTTTTTGAGCCATTATAACAACCCGAGGAGGGGATCCTGAGAACTTGCAATTTATAGCCAGTTGGTCAGAAATATGGGAAGCTCTAACTTTTGATTAACATCTGAAGCAGAGACAGTCTTCTACAATTAAGCTGTTAGCCTGTGGGATCTGATGCTAACTCCAGGTAGGTAATGTCAGAATTGAATTGAATTGTAGGACACCCAGCTGGTGTTCAAAAATTGGTCAGTGTAAGGGGGAAAAAAAACCCAAAAAACCAAACCATACATTTGATGTCATAAGTGGTGTGGGGAAAGGAAAACCAGCTGTTTTTCCATTTAGCCTCAGAATAAATACATCAACACAGGTAATGACTTGGAATTAGATTTGACACAGAATGTGAAGACTATTTGTCACGCTTGGGTGAGATGATTTGTAGTGTTCCTACCCACATGATAATTTCCAAATTCCAGGGTTTGATTCTTTTGTTTCTTGATATCTTCCCACATGTCACTCTTTTATCAAATATTATATTATATATTATATATTATCAAATATTATTATATATTGTATCAAATATTATATATAACCAAATATTATATATTATATCGAATATTATATATATCCTTACACTCTATCAATGTTTTAATATTATTATTAGTTTAAAAAGATACTTCTAGTGATAAGCATCCGACTTTGGCTCAGGTCATGATCTCATGTTTTGTGAGTTTGAGCCCTGCATTGGGCTCTTCATTGACAGTGCAGAGCCTGCTTGGGATTCTCTCCTCCTCTCTCTCCCTTCCACCCTCAAGATAAATAAATAAACTTAAAAAAAAATACTTCTAGACTTGCTAGCATAAACTTTGAGAGTTTTGCAAAAATTATTCCCTTTAAATTCTATCTTGTAACAGCTATATTCTAAAATCTAAAGGCTGATATCTAGAAAGTTGTAATCAATGTTGTATGCAAATCTATAACGCAGAATTCCTCCTCCCAAAAGATGTTAAGGTCAATCAATAGGTCTAGGGGATGAAGGTAATTCTGTTATCCTAGAATGATAAATTGGAACATTAATTTCCCACTCTAAATTCAAACTTTCTGTCCAATATTCAATACCTCTGCAATTCAATATGGCGGTCATTCATTAATTTCAACTCAGTAGAGTGTGGATTTCTTATCTGGAGACATGCCAAACAACACTTAAAACAAACTGGAAATGCTGCTATTGTCCACCCATATCCTTTTCTCAATCCTTCCGTTCTCCACATACTTCCTCTTTACCTTGTTCTTTTGTGTTTCTTTTCTTCCTGTCCCCAGTCTTTTTGTGTTCCCTTTGTTTTGCATTCACGTAAGCCGCTCTGTGGCATATATCACAGTGGCAAGTGCACTGTGGTGCACTTGTGGAAGTAAAGACATATGCTGTGGCTGTCTGCCCAGATGCGTGCAGATGTCTGTGTGTATAATATACGAGAGACATTTAGCGATATTTTGAAATTATACAGTAGCTTTGATTTTTGGTTCTTGGTCCAGTTCCAAAGAAGGCTTCCCTCCTCCATATATTGGGCTAACTAGAGGCCCTTCTTTGCTTCCCAGCAGTCTTTTTTCTCTTGCAACACACTAGTGGTATCGGATACATACCTGTCTCCATATGGGCTACAAAATTGTGCTGGAGGGCAAGCTTGATGTCATTTTTAATTTTAATGTTTAAAGCTTTCCCAGATACAACATGATTAACGTCATTGACTGATAAGGAGACCAATTCTCTAGGTTCACAGAGGTGATGCATGAAGTGGAGAAATGGGGCAATCGTACATATAGTCCGACTGGGGGGAAATATCAGAAGTCCATCCCCACTTTTAAAGATAAAATGTTGTGTTCAGCTGGGGTGTCTATATGAATCAAGTTACTCTGAATGCTCTACCCATCCACTTTGCCTGGTGTGGATTCTAACACCTCCCTGTTCCTGCCTGGGATATCATCTTCCGCATCCTCAAAATTCAGTCAGGTTTTGACTTGGGGCAATAAACTGTATCACATACAAGTCCCCCTCTGCTAATCAGAATAGCCATATATTTACTGACTGTTTGGAATTTCTTCTTTGGGAAGAAGTTATTCATTGGGAGAAGTCTGTGCGATGCTGAAAATCATCTTTTACAATTTAGGCACGCAGTGGAAAGATTTACAATGTATTTTCTTTTTGACTCCTTCCAGCTGCTTAGAGCAAACATTCATCTTCTGTTTCCTTTAATAGGAGCTGACTTGTGACATCATGTTCTGAAAGGCTGCAGTTTAATGGGTGTGTTTTCTCTCTCACACACATATATTATGCAGAGACTCTGGGATTTCATTTTTATTTTATTCTTTAAGTCTGTAAAGGCCACTGCTTTGAGGTCTCCTTCTTCTAGGGACTGGCAATGCCAAGGCGGCATTCTGGCAGGGTTGAAGTGCATCATAAATAAACATCCTCCCATAATGTACACTCAGGACTTGACTTATACAAGAATGCCTTGTCCTGTAGTTGAGTGCAACACTGAGTTGCTAACAATGACATTTATCTTCATTAAGTTTCCAGATCAACAGGCTAGATGTGTGTGCACAATACTGCATATTCATGTTTAAGGCAGGTATCTTTGATTCTGAAGTTCCTGGAATGGTAGCTTCAATGTGTCTGGAGACTTTTGCCCAAAATGTTGACCTTGGATGAAAGGATAACGTGATGCTATGCTTTGTAGAGAATTGTAGCCTACTACGAACACTCCGGGGAGAATTACAGAATCATCGACCATTTGAGGAAGGGGGCAAAAATAGTCCTCAGAATGTCTTCATGTCATGAGGCAAGGATGTCTTAAAGTTTGGCGAGTGCAATGCTCGCTGCTTACTAGAAAGGTGGGGATTTTGATCTTACATGGCTTCCAAGAATTCAAGGTGACTTTGCAATGAACTTCAGCAGCTCTTCTAATGCCTAAACTTGTTCTACGCCATATGGATAGAGCCTTAATTTTTTCCCTCTTATTTTTAAGAATGGGAATGTCAGGGCAACAACTCAATGTTTAACATCTCCATAATGTAGGGAACCTGTTAGGTTGGTTAGGGCTTTCTCAGCTCCCAGAGGAAAAACAAACAAACAAACAAACAAACAAAACAACAACCCAAAGTCACTTTAGAAAACATAGCTGAAAAGTTGAGGGTCATGCTGCTTTTAGACATGTGGCTGGATTCTGGAGTCACGTGTGGTCAATAGAACTTTCTCTCCAACTCTCAGCGCTTTGTTCAGTAGGACTGACACTGTGGTCAATGTCCATGTGTGTGCCATGCCTCCCACTACCCCGTTCCAGGCTCTCCCTCAGTGATGGCAAGTTGGCTGCTGTAAATCCTCCTAGGTTCTAAAGCCTAGCCAGAAACAGCAAGCCCCTCCCCTCCAGAATTCTCGAGATCCACTCTGATTGGATCCATGCCTGAACCCAGTACTGTGGCCTGGAGACTGGTGTGTGCTGAAGCCAGGGTTGGACCTCTCCTGAACCTAGGTGGACCCAGAGGGGAGAAAGTGGATTCCCAACAAGAATCTGTTCTTTTGCTGAGGAACAGGACACCAACAACACGTGTTTGGTGCTTATATCGTATACCCGGTATGGGCTGAATTGCGTCTCTCTCCCCTGCCCCTAAATTCATATGTTGCATCCCTCACCCCCAGCACATCAGAATGTGACTGTATTTGAGACAGGGATTAAGTTAAAATGACATCACAGGTGGGTCCTGATCCAGTCTGACTGGTATCCTTCTAAGAAGAGGAAATTTGGATGCACAAAGAGAGAAATAAGTAAGTGGTTAAGACACTGACGTTTTGGGTATTCCACCCCCCCGGAATTTAATATCTCAAACAGTGAGGCACTCCTAACCTCTTCAAGCATCTTGACTTCCATATTAAGATTCTGTCATCCCCTTCAATTTCCCCCTAAAGGATATGATTAGTTTGCGTTCTTCAAGGCCTAGAGAATTAACAGAGGAGGGATGCATCTCGAAGTCACAAAACAAATGGACAAAAGTCAGTTTTTCCGATTCTCCTTATTCGCCTTCTCATCACCTGAGCTTAGATCATGCAAATGGAGCGCGGAGCGCAATCTTGAAGCGAGAATTTGAAAGCTCGACACCATAATCACATTTCTCTGTTCCTTACATCTTTGACTCCGTGAAGGATCATTTCTGTTGTAGTGTTTGTTGTTTCATCTGCCGTACGAAGAAAAATTTTTTAGCTGACACAATAAAAAATACATCATTTAAAAAATAAATAATGCATAGTGTTTTCCATACTTCTTTCCAGATGCATACAAACACCCCCATTTCAATTATTTGAGCAGCTCTTTTAGCTGCTGAATACTTGCTCCCAGGATTTCCCTATTCCCACCCACCAGCCTCCCAAAACTTAGAAATTTGTCTGGTACGTGCAATCCATTCCTGGCGTGTGTGAACATTGCTCTTGTGTTCTAGTAAATGTAGGATATCATTATAGCATGTGTCAGTCATAAGGAAAAAAATTAACTTCAAGGCCATATGTGTGTTCGCCAGCTTAATAAATTCTAGACAACAAATGTAGCTGCCACTTTCTCCTTCTGCCACTTTCCCCAGTTCAATAAAGAAGTGCAGAGGGTTGTTTGCACTCCGGGGTCTTGAACCTCGGCACGAAGGCACTGACTTTGTCCATCTTTCTCTGGAAACTTCCTCTGACCCAAAGGACCACGGCAAGCTAAGTACCAAACAAGACTGCCTTGCACAGATCTGGCCATTTGGAATCCTGAAGCCTTTAACAGTTTAAGAGCAGTTTGGAGCCCCTCTCAGCATTCTGCACGGAGACACTGTTGAGTTACATTTTCTCGTCTGCATTTGATTTCTCCCATGCGTGGCCCGGAGAAGCCCAGGGCTAGGAGAAAGGTCGTCTGGACCTGGCTTTCCCTTAGGAAGGGTCAGAGCTAATCTACCAGAAAGGAAGACAATCCAGGCACGGTTTATGATTTTTCAGCTCAACCAAGAGGAACCGAGGCCCCCTCTTTTTGGTATTAACACAAAAGTTTAAGGGGGTTAAAAAAATAAGAGGTCCAGAAGGGTATGTCCTATGGGATAAGTGCAGTTTTGTTTCTTCTCTATAGAAAATGCTTGTTCTTTGAGGATTGGTATTAGTGCTTTGTTCTACCCATGGGTGTCACAGAAGGGAGTCTGTGACATGTTGAGAATCCATTATATTTACATGGTCCTTATCCACGAAATAGCTGGCAGGGTTCCTAGGTCACAGCCAGACAGGTTTTGAGCCATGGGACCCTGACACCCAGCCCTCTCAACTTAGATGAGAGGTTAATGTCTGACCCAAGAGTAAGTATAGGACGGGTATAGGTAAGTTGTCCAAATACATTACGCTCAAAATGAGGCCAATAGTGAGAGGGAAAGGGGCTTTATTAATACAATGCTGGAGCAGTCAGTGTGAACTGGGACAGGCCTGGACAACCTCGTTCGGGCATAAGACACAGCAGCCCATGCCCCCTGAACACACTTCTAAATACCTCCCCACGGATCATTTCCTTGACAAAATATGCTGTGATAATCCTTTTACATCCACGGAAACTGAGGCACAGGGCGGTTAAGTAACTTCCTAAATTGATACAAACCCAGAAGTGGCTAAGTCAGGAGACAGGCCAGGAGCCTCCTGGACCACCTGTCTGGAGGGGTCCTGCCAAGAAGGATGCTCTGCGCTGGGGAGTGAGTGACCGGTCCCATCAGATTCTTTGGGTTTGGCATGGCAGAGAGGACACAGAGAATATAGGTGGGGAAGAATCAAAGTTGAAGCACAGGGCCAGAAGGCACTTGGAAGGGAGGAGGGTGTAGAAAAGGATAGAGAAGATGACACAGGAGGACTAAACAGCGACAAGAGCATCTTCTCAGGCAGGGGCAGCAGCTGCGGTCCTGGTGTCCCTGAGCTCTGTGCCCGCCGGCCTTGCTCCCTCGGGGCCTCTGCTCCACCTGGCCTAACCTGATGTTGGTTCCCACAGCAGGAGGGGACAAGTGGGAAACCAGTCGCGCCCTGGCGGGGGGGGGGGGGGGGGGGGGGGGGGGGGGGGGTGGGGTGGGAGGCAGGGGCTCCTCCTGCCCCAGAGGAGTCACTCCTGATGCGCCGCAGGGGACCCTGCAGACAAGGCCCCTCTTGGGCCAGAGACCAGGAGATGTCAGCCCCGCCCTGCCCTCCAGCACCTTAAAGTTTATAGAGGCCTCCCAAGGGGCCCGGCGGCGCCCACCGTCCAGAGGGCCTGCACCCCGCGGGCTCACTCAGGCCTGCGACCTTGAACACGTCTGCAGAGGGAGGAACCGCAGGAGCGCGCACACCGCACCCCCGACTGGGCGGGGCCGGGAGCCTCCAGTGCCGGGCGGGGGCGGGTCAGCGGAGGTCACGGAGGTCACGGAGGGGTCGTGACCTCCCAGCCCCCACCCCCTCCGGGGCCCTACGCTTTCCCGACACCCCGAGCGGTTCCGAAGGGCCCTGTGAGCCGCCGCACCGCGCCTGGCTGCCACTCCGGGGCTGGAATTGAACTTGGAAGACCGAGGCCTGCGGTGGGGAGGGAGCGAGCCCAGCGCCCGGTGAGCACCTGCGCGTCCCCGGGCCATGCGGGGCTGGCCTCTGTCTGCCAGGGTCATCCGGTTACGGAGGCCCAGTGCGCCACAGCCCTGCCCTTCTGGGACTTGGCCAGCCGTGTTCAAGTCGAGGCACATTCCTGTGCTCTAAATTAGTCTTTGCCCAGGGTGTGTGTGTGTGTGTCTGGGGGGGGGGGGTGCTCCGTGCTAGTTGCTGTTCTTGAGGGTGGGGTTCGAGAAGGTCTCGGGGTTTACCTCCCCATAGCAAAGATTCCCGCCATGAGTTGTAATATTTTTCTGTTCTATGCCGTTGCTTAAGGGAGACTGAAAACATGCCATGCTGTGTGTGTGTGTGTGTGTGTACGCGCATATGTATTTTTCTTAAGATTTTATTTTTAAGGAATGTCTACACCCAGGGTGGGGCTGGAACTTAATTCTGAGACCAGGAGTCGCCAGCTCTTCCAACTGAGACAGCCAGGTGCCCCCTATATTTATTTTTTTAATTTTTTAACGTTTATTTATTATTGAGAGACAGAGACAGAGCCTGAGGGGAGGGGCAGAGAGAGGAGGGGACTCAGAATCCCAAGCAGGCTCCAGGCCCCGAGCTGTCAGCACAGAGCCTGACGCAGGGCTCGAACTCACAAACTGTGAGATCATGACCTGAGCCATCCAGGTGCCCCAGCCCCTATATTTAATTTTTAACTTGCATAAGGTAGTTTGAAAACACCAAATGAAAGTGAGTATACGCGAGTGTGTTTTAGGCGGAAGCTTTCGCATTGGGCAATACTGAGATGTTTGCTTCTGCGGCTGAATGAGCTCTTTAGTTTGGAATGCAGACTTTGGAGCCAGAGGGCCTGGTTCAGATGCTGCCTGGATGCCTCCTCGCATGTGATCTGGCACGTGGCTTGCGTTGTTTGTGATGCACTTCCTCATCTGAGAAATGGGCACAGTCATAATACCTAACTCATGGAGCTACTAAGAAGTGAATGGACTATAAAGCCCTTAGAACAGGCTGGTGCCTGGAAGCACAAGATGAATGTCGGGTCTTATTTGTTAATGTGTCCGCTGCTGTGCTCAGCATTACCCTGCCTCATTCACCCGTGTGAACTTTCTGTGAGTGCATCATTGATTTGGAAAGTTTGAGGCTCTGCCCTCGCCACGTATACATAGGATACTGCGTATATTATTAGCTATTGGCGGAAGGACAGGCAATAACAAGGAAAGGTATACCATCTACCAGGATGCTACTGTATCACTTTGGGGGTGTTTCCTACTGTTTCTCATTTGATCCTAACCTATATTATGTACTATATTCTGTGATTTTCTCTCTCATTTAATTTTTTTTTAATTCCAGTGTAATTAACATAGTGTTATATTAGTTTCAGGGGCATAATATAGTAATTCAACAATTCTGTACATTACTCAGTGCTCATCACGATAAGTGTACCAAAAAATATGGAACGCTTCATGAATTTGTACGTCATCCTTGCCACAAGGGGCCATGCTAATCTGCTTTGTATCATTTCAGTTTTAGTATATGTCCTACTGAAGCAAGCACTGTAATTTTCTTTTTGAATGATATATATTTATTGAATACGTTGTATACTTTATATATCTTTTATACTGAAAGTATTTTTATAAGTATTTTATATGTAAAGTTGTATGAACATTTATAATATGTTAATAGTTGTATAATATATAAATATGTACATCTCATTAGAAATACATATATTTTATGTGTATTTTATACCATTTTTATATCATTTGAGATGTCATAGTATCTCAAAAACTAGAGAAAGATTCAGACAATAGTGTAATCAACACCTATGCATGTGTTACCCAGATATAATAATATTAACTTTTAAAATTTTATTTGATCTTTGTACAAGTTTATTTATTTTGAGGGAGAGGAGAGAGAGAGCACACATGCAAGCATGAGCGGGGAATGGGCAGAGAGAGAGGGAGAGAGAATCCCAAGCAGGCTTCATGCTGTCAGCACAGCCCGACATGAGGCTCTAGCTCACCACCTGTGAGATCATGACCTGAGCCGAAATCAAGAGTCAGATGCTTAACATACCGAGCCACCCAGGCACCCCAATTTTATTTAGTTTTTTATAGAGACAAAACACTGTGGGGGCGCCTGGGTGGCTCATTAAGGGTCCGACTCTTGATTTTGGCTCAGGTTATGATCTCATGGTTGGTAAGCTTGAGCCCTGCTTCGGGATCTGTGCTGAAAACGTGGAGCCTGCTTGGGATTCTCTCTCCCTCCCTTTCTCGCTGCTCCTCCCATGCTCACACTCTCTCTGTCTCAAAATAAATAAATAAACTTGAGAGAGAGAGAGAGAGAGAGAGAGGAAGAAAGAAAGAAAGAAAGAAAGAAAGAAAGAAAGAAAACAGTGGATACGATAAGCCCTACTGTGCTCTATTTCCTTCCCTGTTCTGCTTCTTCCCGCCTCCAGTTAATGCTGTTCTGAAGCTGCTGCGTATCCTCTGCATCCCTGGTTTTAGTATTTTAACATAAATGGATGGTCCACAGGCCGATATTTAAAATGCAGTATCGTATTTTTGTTGTTAAGCAAGGTAAGTAATACTTCGTTAGCTGTATCTTTCTGCGGCATCTTGGTCCATTTCCTTTATTCACTCTGCTTTTTTTTTTTTTTTTTTGAGATGTATTCAGGCTGATAAATCATCCCTATTTCATTTATTTAATTGCTGTGCGGTGATACTGTTGTAAGAATATATCGCGATGAACCGATCCCTCTCTCAACTGATGTGTAAGTTGTTTAGTCTTTCATTCTTACAAACATTGGTGCGCCGCATCGACGTGCGAATCTCCTTAGACAAATGGTGGGGAAGCTTCTCCAGGATGCACACGTAAGAATGGAACTGCCGGGCTGGACTTCCCTGTCTTACTTTTATATTTATTTGTAAAACATCAAGCATTTGTTAGATAGTCTTTATTCTCCACCTTGAAACAACTATGATTACTACCTCATTCTTAGGCTTTTGAATGAGTCAGTTGAATACTAAAGTTTGAAAGGAAATGGAGAAATGCTTGGCATTTGGATTTGCTTATCTGTATTAGACAGGATTGACATGATCGTGTAGGGTATGCAATGCCAAAAAAACCAAAAAACCCCAAACCAAACCAAAACAAACAAAACAAAACAAACACCAAAACAAAAAACGAAAAAAACAACCCCAAAATCAATTGGATGATGAGAATCGCGGGACACTGGAGCTACTGTGTCTAGTCACCAATGTGACTGTGGTGTGCTTTTCAAAGACGTTGCATTATGTGTAAAATACTGAAGTCTTTGACTTTAAACGTGTCTCTATTAGATTTTTATTTTGATAATACGTGATTATACCCGAAAAGTGTATAAAGGAAGAAGGGGAAGACTTTTAAATCTCCTCTACTCAATTTTAATCTACAACAGCCACTACTTATAACAGTTTGATATATGTAAATAATCTTTCAGATTATTTCCTAAGTATTTACAAGAGTGTGTGTATGGGGGTGCATGTGTATGTTCTAATAAATGGCATTTTAGTATATATCCGATTCTGTAATGTAATGATTTGAACCTGCATTTCAATTTATATGTAAAATAATAATATAAGTAAACTACAGTAATTACATTTATTTTTTTGCATATCGAGGCATTGATTAAATTGTGAAGTGAGCCCAGAGACTAAGTTCTCACTCGGCATCAAACTTTCCTAATTACTTCAAGGATACAAGTGATCGCCAAGTGTAGGCAAAGCAAAGAGAAGCCAAGGACTGTCCGGGGAGCTCCCCAGGTCCGTTCTTGCTGTATTTGGACGTGCTCTAGGCAAATTTAACACGCAAGGTGTCTCAGAAATGTCTGCCAGTACATGACTGACACAAACATCTCTGTTTTATACTCTCTGGTAGCTACGTAGCTCATGCAGCAATTTTCGGGGAGCCATGTCCCAGAGATCCATAGAGTCCAGATTTGTCTACCAGTAACAACCCCAGACAGACCAGGTTTATTCTACTGAAAACATGTCATAGGTAAGGATTCTCTGATTCGTGAATATCCCAAATTTGTGGGTTGATCCGTCTTCAGCATATTTTCGAGGAGATTTGATTGGTTCACTTTCCTTTCTTTTCTGAGGCATCCACAACAAAAAGGGAGAAAAGATTGCAGGGTTGCTATGCTGCAAACGCTTGCCAATAACCGCGAAATAACCAGGGGTCCACGGCTAAAGCCACTTTAAAAGTCTTGGCAGATGGGTTCAGTAGCAACAACAATAAAGTTAGTGGTGATCATCCTTGGTACATACTTTCATTCTCTTCCTGGTTGCTATCAGATGTCTGTTCCTCTTTAACATTTCCAGGCAAGATGCAGTTCTAGCTTCTAGCTCCTATTCCTCTTGGAGCTTGTCCCCAATCCTCAGTCCTGACCTTCAGTGAATCCTCTGAGTGGCACATGGGACTCACTTTGTCTAATCAGATAAGATGTCGAACGTACTAATATTTTCTAAAGATGTACCTTAGTGGAGGGTATAGCATATTCTGGTTCCTTGATGTAACTCTGCCATTTGTCCCCTTTTTCTGCATAAACATAAGCTACTCTGATTGGAAGGAGAACTTCTGTTTCCTGTTGGTATCCCAGTAGACATGGAGGTGGGGGTGGGGTAAGTTAAGTCCCTGGGTCATTTGTTTTTCAGGACTGGAATTCTGGGGCGCTTGGGTGGCTCAGTCTATTGAGTGTCTGGCTCTTGATTTTGGTTCAGGTCATGATCTCACGATCTCATGATCAAGCCTTGTGTTGGCCTCTGCACAGAGGTGCTTGGGATTCTCTCTCCCTCTCTGTCTCTTCCTCTTCCTCTCTCTCTCTCTCTCTCTCTCTCAAAAATAAATAAGCATTAAAAAAATAAAGAAATGGAATTCTTCCCCTGGAGCCCTACCCTGCTCCTAGTGGTCCATTTGCTTCCCTGTTTAGTTTCCCACCTCACAGAAGGCCCCCTGTGAATAAACAATTGTAGGCACATGCATACTGAACCTGGGGTGGGGGGCGGCGAGGAGGGAGATGGTAATCCTATTTATGTGGTTTATAGCAGTGGAGTTGTCACATTGAGAATGCATACTCAACTGCGTCCAACTCAAGACAGGAATTTTGTTTTGCAACAATCTGAGAAGGAAAAGCAAACAGTTATTTCGAAAGAGACAAAGCAGATGAGCTTCAAACTAGATCTCTGAAATGATTATCCCTGGTTCCCTTTAGAAAATGTCTTCTCACCTACCAAACATTTCACATTAATTGGGGAATATGCCGGAGATTAAAGTGGCAAAATGTCATTGTGTTAGTGCCTCACGACCTCACACCTGGTTTTCAGAATAATAACAGAAGCTATACAAGTATTCACCACAAGACATGAATGAATCACACAGGGAAATGCAGGAAAGCTATTCTGTAATGTAAGGTTTGAACCTGGTCGGGGCGTCTGGAGGGTACAGTCTCTAAAATTATGTATTTTCTCTGCTCTGGGAGTTTCCGCCCTGAGGTCAGTTTTGTAGGTCCCAAGGGCAACCTGAACCAAGTGTCAATACTGCCTTTTATACAGCTAAGTGGCTTTAGGCTTCCTGCTTTCAGGTCTCAAACATCACACCCCATAAAGTCAGTGTGTGTGTGTGTGTGTTTGTGTGTGTGTGTTTGTGTGTGTGTGTGTGTGTGTGTGTGTGTAATCAGACAACACTTGCTTAAGAAATAAACGACAGCCCATCAGTAACTTTAATGACAGGAGGCATTCTCAAAAAGAGACACAAGAAAGCCCCAGTTAATTCCACATCAGTCCTCGAGGATTTCTTGGCATTACGAGACTCAAATTGCTAGGAATCTCGGATTTGAGGGGGTGAGAAATAGGGTGTATATGAACAGGAAGCTCAAAAAGGAGAGCCTTTGGTCTTAAATGTTTAGACTGCAAACAAAGCATGATTATAAGTCTGAAATTAATCATAAACAACATAGATAAGTGGATCCAAGTGCATTAACAGCGGGAGAGGGACACTCTTTACTACCTGAATCTAAGCTCCAAGGAAGAGTTGGGGGGGTGTGTTTCCTAACAGGGCAGGTGGTGATGATGACTCACATTTATGAGCACTTACTCCGTGCTGGGGGGCTGTTCTCAGAACTTTCAAAGCATCATCATATTTAATCTTTACAAGAACCTTATGAAAGGCGAATTGTCCATCTGTTCATTTTGCTGCCATGAGACTGATGCTCAGAGTAGTTCAGCAACTTGCTGAAGTTCCTGCAGCTTCCAAGGGGCAGTGTTATCAATCGCTCATCAGTCTGGTGCTGGAGAGCTCTGTTCTTACCTTCACCGTGGTTGTGGTTACCTTACATTTTATTAGCACATTATCTGATTTGGAAGTAAATATTCACTCAAGGATCTGATCCATTTGATGGCTGACAGAGCAGCATAGGCACCTAAACTTTGCATTTTTAGCTGGGGAAACCATGTCTCTCCTGAGCCGTCCCTTTGTGATCTGAGAGTAACATCTTGGGAACCTGACACCTACCGGGTCTCAAGGGCATCGGGCCACAGGACTCTTGTGGATCCGTGACATCAGATGTCTGTCTTACTGGTTCTTGGCCCTTAGTATTTTAGGACTCATACGTGGTCTCCTAGACCCAGTGTCACCACCTAATCCTAATCTGTGACTCCGAAGCTACCCAAAGACTTCTTCCCCGGTGGACTAATGCAAGAAAAACATAAAATTTATCTATTTTATGAAATAAGGGGCATTAATAGATGTGGCCAATTTAGATACCAAAGAATATTGTAGGGTATTTGATTTCTTTTTAATTAAAAAAATTTTTTTTAAGTTTATTTATTTATTTTGAGAGAGACAGAGACAGCACAAGAGGGAGAGAGAGAATCCCAAGCAGGCTGTGCACTGTCAGCACAGAGCCTGATGCAGGGCTCAAACCCATGAACGTGAGATCATGACCCGAGCTGAAACTAAGAGTCAGATGCTTAATAGACTGAGCCACCCTGGCACCCCAGGGTGTTTGATTTTTTTTATGTGTTATCTTTGTTGACTGAATTGATAGTATAGGAATGTTAGCATTTTATTTATGATGAGTAGACTCAACTGAGCAATCGCTTCGTTGCTATTTTTTGTTATAATAATTTGATTCTTGTTTTCAGTAATTTTTTGGTTCCGAGTAACAGAAACCTAATGCAACTCAATTAAGTTTTAGAAAAAAAAATATATATGTACGTGTGTGTATGTGTGACCATGTCGGGAGGATCAGGGTGTCTTAAGAACTCAGGCAGGAGAAATCTACACAGATTTGAGGGAACGGGGCCAGAAACTATAAAGTTAAAAACTAAAGTTATTCTCTTTACCTTTTATGGTTCGAATGGAATCCATTTCTCCTTGTCTGTGTAGATATAATTTGTTCTCTTGGGGTGCCTGGGTGGCTCAGTCGGTTAGGCATCCGATTTCAGCTCAGCTCATGATCTCAACGGTTCATGGGTTCAAGTCCTGCGTCGGGCTCTGGGCTGACAGCTCAGAGCCTGGAGCCTGCTTCGGATTCTGTGTCTCCCTCTCTGCCCCTCCCCTGTTCATGCTCTGTCTCTCTCTCTCCCCCAGAATAAATAAACATTAAGAAAGCCGATGGCCAGGGGCTCCTGGGGGGCTCAGTCAGTTGAGCGGCCTACTTGGGCTCAGGTCATGATCTCATGGTCCGTGAGTTCAAACCCTGTGCCAGGCTCTGTGCTGACAGCTCAGAGCCTGGAGCCTGCTTCGTATTCTGTTTCTCCCTCTCTCTGTCTGCCCCTCCCCCACTCACACTCTGTCTCTCTCTCAAAAATAAATAAACATTTAAAAAAAATAAAAAAATATATATATAATTTGCTCTCTGTAGCCAGGCCACCCCAGTGTGCCTCTATATCCCTGTTCAAGTTCAGAGCTCACGTGAGTCTCTTAAACCCAATTCCAAAATCTCTGGGGTAGAGAATCTGAAGGGTCTAACTTGAATCCTTGGTAATCCTGGGGCAGTGAGGTCAGATGGGGTTCCACCTGCTTGTCCATGCCTGGCGGGAGTAAGACTTTGAGAGGAGGAGGAAGGTTCTCCCCGGGGAGGAGCGGGGCAGTAGGGGCAGTGATTAGTGCAGGACATTATGGCAGCCTTTCGTCCACCCGCCTGTACTTTTATTTCGCATGCAATTGGTTTTCAGTCACCCTGTGTACTCCCAGGGCTCACCTTCCATATGTTTCCCTGTTGTCTGATGAGTAATGCTGTTTGAATTTTCCTATGCATTTGGATTAAGGAATTTAATACATGGAAGGTAAACGTGGTACATTCAAAATGCCCACATTTTCATCCCAACCACCTAAGCTTACTAGCTGCGTGACCTTGAGGGAGTGACTGAACCTCTCTGTGCGTCTTTGTTCTATTTCATACAACAAGAGTAATATTCGTAACTCCCTATGAGACTTTAGTAAGGAGTGACGGTTCGAATACAGGGGTGCTCTTAAAACAGTTCTTGTCATGTAGGTTTCTCTGTAGAGCTCTTGTTGGGTGAGAGATTTTGTCCATTATGAGATTTTGTGATTATGAGATTAATTAAATATGCTCTGGGATTTTTACACATTAATTCATTGAAATAAAAGTCAGGGAGTGAAAGAGAACGTAAACACTGAGAGAAAAATGAGCCAGATGATAGAGACCGGAAAGTCATTACAGTCTCGTGATGGCAAAGGAGTGGTTCTATCAGGTGGAAGAAATGGTCCAGTTAAGCAGAGACTGTGTGGCCCGTTCCTTGTTTTTCTCTGTTAAGGGACGCCCCTCCCCCCATCCCTTCACACCAATATTGTCAAGAGAAGAGCCACATGCAATTTAAGTGAATTGTAATTGGGTAGAGCAACGAGCATTCTGGCTAACACCGCGTGGGAGGAAGTTTGGGAGAAGTTTGGGCGAGGACACAGAACGAGATCCCGAGGGAATGGGTTTAGTTGCAATAGAAGGGTTTGTTCGTCTATTCCAGCTGGGGGCTTTCCCACGTGGGGGAAATCCTGATGCGGAAGGTGGTGTGGATCTGTATCTTAGTGGCTTTTCAGGCTGGCCTGGGCCCCTTGCACTGTGGCCACTTCTAACTTAACTGATTGCCCCTTTCTTTCTTCAGCAATTGGCTACTCCCCCAAGGAGGTCAAGCCTTGCTAAGGAATATAGAAAATCCAGCTGTAGGAACAGCAAAAACAGTGGATCGTTTTAAGTAAAGATGTAGCCTAAACATGTTAGGCATTTTCTCTGCAAAGAGACAGCCAACATGTTTGACCTGGGAGGCAGTTTCAGTGGTAAGGTGAGGTCACAGCTGTTGAGCCTGAGATAGGGCAGGTGTTTCCAAGCTGTTGGTCTTCCCATTCTCCCTCTCAAGAACACCCAGCCCAGTTATACCACACTCAGTATGGGGATCAAGGTGAAGTATTTGAAATGTGAGCATCTCTGTTTTGAATGTGAGCAGACCATGCCATGTTTCCCCCTTTCGACTTCTCCAATTTGAAAAAAAAAAAAAAAAAAGAATTGAAATATTGAAGATGAACTGATTTCTGACCCTTCTAGAAGTAAGTGATGTATTTAATCATATACTTTTTGACCATCCTCAGTTATTTTTATTCTTGCAACATTGTGGATTGACCCCACGATATTGAAACCCTCAGTCAGTTCAAAGGACTCACTGGAAAGTAGCTGTGTAGGTTTTATTTTTGTTATTTATTTATTTATTTATTTTTTTATTAAAAATTAAAAAAAATTTTTTTTAAATTTATTTTTGAAGGAGAGAGAGACTGAGCGTGAGCTGGGGAGGAGCAGAGAGGGAGACATAGAATTTGAAGCAGGCTCCAGGCTCTAAGCTGTCAGCACAGAGCCTGATGCAGGGCTCGAACTCACGAACTATGAGATCATGACATGAGCTGAAGTCGGACGCTTAACCGACTGGGCCATCCAGGCGCCCTGGTTTTATTTTCAAATAAGTACTTAAAATTTTTCTTAACTAGTTGTAGAAATAAACTCTGGATTATTTCTGTGAAATCACATAATGGGCAAAGTCACCTTCAGATGTCCTTTCTCTTGGTAAAATTTAATTCAAATACAAATTTTATTATTATTTTTTAATCTGATGAAAGCAAACACATAATCACCTAAAAATGTTTTTGTTCATTTGGGTTTAATGATTTTGAGAAGATAGGCTTTGATAATAGAGTATGTTTAATTTTGTGGTTAGTAAAGCTTTGCTTAAAATGTAGTAATCAACTGTTGACTTTTTGAATTGATCAATGTTATTGTACTGTTGTTATGTGGCTAATATATTGTAGTGGTATTTAGTGAGAGTCAGCCTTTCTGAAAGAGAAGAAACTGTGGACACAGGATGTACCATCACCCATCATACCAAAAGGTTTTTAAGAATACAGTGTTAAAGGGAGTCTTTAAGAAAATAGGCATTGGGGTGCCTGGGTGGTTCAGTCAATTAAGTGTCCAACGTCGGCTCAAGTCATGATCTCACAGTTTGCGAGTTCGAGCCCCGCGTCAGGCTCTGGGCTGACAGCTCAGATTTTGTGTCTCCCTCTCTCTCTGCCCCTCCCCTGCTCACGCTCTCTCGAAACTAAATAGACTTTAAAAAATTAAAAAAAAAAGCAACAGGCATTGTGTCTTCTTCATGTCTGTATCGCTATTACATAGTGTATTGCCTTATACATAGTAGATCCTAACAAATATTGAATATTGGTATTGACTGGAATTGGAACTTAGATCTAACAATATACTGAAACATAAACATTGAATTTAAATATGCAGATCCAATAACAAGTTAGAGGAGTTATATTTTAGTCAGGGAAGACTTTTATATTTATATTCATAAATACAAAAGATAACAGTAGCAAATACACACTAGATCTTTCTACATGCCAGCTGCTAAGCTTATAATTTTACTTGGATGCCCTCATTTTGTCCTTATGGCAAGGCACTGGTGATGTCCCCTGTACAGATGAGAGATCTGAGACCAGGTGAGCCTAAGCACTTCGCTGAAGATCTCCCTTGTGGGAAGTGTCAGAATTGGAATTTAAATTCAGGCTGTTTGGTTTCAGAAAGTACCTTCTTTGCCATTGTTAATTTTCTTTCTTCCCATCATATATTCTCTGCTAAGGGTCCGGTTACAATTCATTAACTAAGATCTGACAGAGTATAAGCCTGGCTTCTAAAGACCATAGAGACAATAAGACTAATTGGAAATAGGAGCCAGATTCCTGAAGGATTTTCAAGCACAGGACTTTTGTTCTTCTTTCATTTAGAATTCCTTGTTGAGTTCCCCCAAACCTCACCTAAGAAGTACTTGTTTCCTGGGCTTACAGGTCTGTGTTTTTTTTCAGTAGAGCAATGAACTAGTTTCTCTGTGGGCAGGCACTCCCTGAGGGACTGAGGGAGAAGAAATATTTAGTGGGGTGTGTGTGTGTGTGTGTATGTGTATGTATGTATGTATGTATACACATATATTTCTGGAAGACATTGTGTGTGTGTGTGTGTGTATATATGTGTGTGTATATAATATACGTATATATATGTACATATATATACATATACCTATATATATGTATATACATATGTATATATACGTATATATGTATGTGTATACACGTGTATGTATATACACACATATATATACATATGTATATATACACATGTACATATATATACACATGTATATATACTCATGTACATATACACATGTATATACACACATGTACGTGTATATGTATATATACATGTACATGTGTATATGTATATATACACATATGCATATATATACATATATATATACATACACACACACTATTTCTTTTTTTTTTTAATTTTTTTTTTCAACGTTTTTTAATTTATTTTTGGGACAGAGAGAGACAGAGCATGAACGGGGGAGGGGCAGAGAGAGAGGGAGACACAGAATTGGAAACAGGCTCCAGGCTCTGAGCCATCAGCCCAGAGCCTGACGCGGGGCTCGAACTCACGGACCGCGAGATCGTGACCTGGCTGAAGTTGGACGCTCAACCGACTGCGCCACCCAGGCGCCCCCACACACACTATTTCTTTTAGAAACCTTAGGACTTCTAAGCCTTTGGGTGGATTTGGGAATGTGCGCTTTGAATTATTGATCCTGCTGTGGTTTCGTGATACTGAAAGGTACTTTCAGACAATGAGGATGCTTGCTTTTTCTCCATGAATATTAGTTGGCTGTGAATCTCAAGTTCATTGTACCCTTTTGGGTTATAAATGACACAAAATACAAGACAGGATGCCAACAGTGACTTTGTTAAGTGTGGTGGTAGGCTAGAGAAAAAAATGCTTTTTAAGAGTTAGAAGCTAATGAGGGTTTATCATTGAAAGACAAATTTAGTGGTTTTCAAGCACTCTGCAATTCATAATGAGAATACATTTTGTATTGTGACTTAGTGTACCCATATGTGTGTGTATAGATGTATGTGTGTAGGTGCGGGTGTGCATGTGTATATGTGCATGTGTGTATGTGTGTGTGTATATATATATATATATATATATATATATATATATACATGTGGGTATATGTGGAGGAGATACATGTCTATTCTGTATAAAACATTAGTATATGAGATAACCCCCACCTTACTACGTACAGTGCATTCTGATACTTTCAGTTATGTTTTTTATATTTTAATTCATAACATGGTATTGTTACAGCCTACAGTTGCATGTTAATATAACTAGCAGAAAATTGAAGAGAATTACGGTGTATATAAATATCTGTTGATTTACACATGTATGCCAACATGTCATTACCACTAAAAACAAATGCTAAAGAATCATTGGACTCTATGGCTCAAAAATATGGAAACATCTAAGGGCGAGTTATTTCACTTCTCTAGACATTCCCACTTACTTTACTAATTCTTTGAAGAAGCTTGTTGAATATCTGCTATATGCTGGGGCCATTAGCTTGTTGTAAAACAAACACGTTCCCTGAGCTCATAGCTTAAAGACCAGTGGGCAAACAGACATTGGAAGACGTATACGTTAGCTATATAATGAGGGATTATGGGAAACATAAAGAATCTATTGTGTGCTCAAACAGAGAGGGAGGCAAACCTAACAGACTCTTAACTATACAGAACACACTGAGGGTTGGTGAAGGGGAGGCGGGTGGGGGGATGGGCTAAATGGGGGATGGTCATCAAGGAGGATGCTTGTTGGGGTGAGCACTGGGTGTTGGATGTAAGTGACGAATCCCTGAATTTTACTCCTGAAACCAATATTGCACTGGACGTTAACTAACTTTACATTTAAAATAAATAAATAAATAAAATCTTCAATGAGAAGAAACAAAAACAAGAAACAAAAGAATATATAGCATGCTCAATTAACATTTAAACGAGAGGTCTTAATTGTTTTAGTAATGCCAAAGAAAATTTCTAAATAAATTAATTATAAGCCGAGATTGTGGGAGGAATTGGAATTGTCCAGTGAAAGGGATTAAAGAGAATAAAACAAACAGGCCTGAGTCTGGAAGGAACTCACGTGCAAAAATGAGAAAAACCAGAGAGCGAGGCAGTAAGGACAGTCTGGAGAGATGAAGAGAACCGGTAGAAATGAGTCAGAAAGTGGGCCATCTGATAGACCAGGTTAAGGGATTTTATGTTATCCTAAACATGGTGGGGAAGTATTGGAGGTTTTTCAATAGGGCATCTCAAGATTTTGTTTTATTACTGTATTCTCTTCTATTGTATTCCTTCATTTCACTTCAGATATTCTGCTGGTGAGTGAAAAATGGGCTGTCTGGAGCCAAGGTGGTGGAATGTAGCCATTGAACTAGATGGTCCCTGAGGCCACTGAGGCTTAGACAGTCTGACGTTGTAACCTTTATGTTATCAAACATCTATAGGCTTATCCCACGTAGCTGGTTTCCCTCCCTCCTTCCTTCCTTCCTTCCTTCCTTCCTTCCTTCCTTCCCTCCTTCCTTCCTCCCTCCCTCCTTCCCTTCCTTCCTTCCTTCCTTCCTTCCCTCCCTCCTTCCCTCCCTCCTTCCCTCCTTCCCTCCTTCCCTCCTTCCCTCTCATTCTTTTTCATTCTTTCCTTTTCCCATCATTTGGCTTTCAATGGCTGATTTGGTTTACTAGAGAAAAACAATTACAGATCTCTTTCTAGGACCTCAGGTAATTGGATGGTGCTCTGTCTTCTTCCAGTTTCTTTTTCACCAAACTAAATATGACATTGGCCACTCCAACTTTTAGGAAGTTGGGACATGGAAGAAAGCATGCTACTGAGAGGACAAATCAGATTAGGTGTAAGCCAGCTTTGCCAAAGTATATATTACATATAATACAATAAAATACATACATATATAAACATTTTTTTATTACTCCCTTTGATTTTTAGAGAAGGAAAAGGAAAATGACTAGAAATAAATGGGTATCAGCTACTTGTTGAATAATCCCTTACTCCAAGGGTGGCTTCAGAGCCGAAAATGATTGTAGCCAACCTCCTTCTCCTCCTCCATCTGTAAGTTTGAGACTTGATGTTCTGCATAAGACCCTAACTTAGCAAGCAAAGCTTATGATGCCTATATTTCTTATGGCGGGAAGGTAGAACTCTTCATTTTAGAAATAACCTTTAAAAAGATAAAGCCTAAATTATTCTTAGAGTTATTAATCAGAACTCTTATGCTTATAAGTGAACAGAATGCCTCCTTAACCTAGCCCGAGAAGAAAAAAGGAAAATTCGTTCTCTTGTAACTTAAGAGGCACAGAGGTAGACACAACTTCAGTTGGACGTATGGGCTCATATAGCATCCTAGGAATTTTTCTCCTTCTCTTTACCGTTGTGTGTGTGTGTGTGTGTTGGATTCTTCTCCCTCAGGCGGCCTCTTTCCTCGTGGTGTGGCAGGATGGCTACCAGCCGTTCCAGGATTACATTCTGCCACCCTATTCAGCAGCGGAGGTGTTTTCAAACTTCCGGAAGTTCTAAAATAAGTCTCATTTGCCCCACTTGGGTCATACACCAGTCTTGGAACCCATCAGTATGACTAACGGAGTGGACAGTGCTGACTGGCCAGGGCCGGGTCATGTGCTTCATCGTTTTTCATCCACCACCCTTCTTCAGCAGCCAGGTTTGGGCCAGATTTTACCCAAACCACATGGACTCAGAGAGGCAGAGCAGTGGTTCCTGAGAGAACAATCAGTTTTCAGTAATGAGAAGGAGTAATGAGTAGGGGGCACTGGGTAGACCTACGAGATGCCCTCTAGCGTGTAATCTCCATGTGAACAGAAAACTTATCACTCCGGCTCTTCCTTCCGTACCACCTGGCACACTCTTTGGCACTCTTTTAACATAAATTTAATACATGAGATTCTTCTTACATAAAATACAATTTCTTACTTTCCCAGTGCATTTTATTTCATCGAAACTTGATTATAGCAGACATCAGACGGGAAATAGCATTGGATCTTTGAGTCCTTCAGTGTAACACGAGGAATTTTGTCTGATGAACCACAGTGTTAAGCAAATAGTGGGAGTGATTAGCAAAGAGCAAAGAGCAGTGGGCCAAGTAGTCTCAACTCCAGGGTGGTCAGAGACTGTGACTCAGTGCCTTTGACCTTCTCAGGCTTTAGTAAATCCAGTTGGAAATTCTGATAAAGATCAGTATGTCACCATCAAGAAGACATGGAGTTTGAAATGACCTTTTTTTGAATAAATAGATTAGAAAAGACAACAACATTAAGCAGCAACTTTGAAACAGCTGAAATCTGCGTTGGGGGAGGACACGGCCTTCAGGCTTCTGGACCTTCTTTCATTGCCCTCCAGCCACCAGCTATTTTCCAACGGCTTTTTCTCTGCTTTGTCAGCACTGCAAGCTTAAGTCACATTTGAGGATGTAAACTCTTAGGTTTCACTGTTAACTGATCAGAGTGAACTTTTCTGGCTTGTGGATCAGTTAGTGCCATCGTGTCTGTGGATCTGGAAACAAGCAAGGAGGTAGAAGAACGTAGGCATTGGAGTCAGGCGTCCTAGGGCTCAAGCCCTGTCTCTACCACTTGTCCCTATGTCTTTGGACAAGAAACTTAATATTTTTGAATATGTTTCAACTGCAGGATACCTACAGTTCCTACCTTAGAGTGCTGTGTTATGTAGCACAGTTCATTTTACTAAGGTTTAGCAAAGTGTCTGGCACATAGTAAATGCTCAGACAATAGTCAGAAAATGAAAGATGCTATAATTTGCATACAGTGTGTTCTTCCAATTAAAGGGCATCATCAGTTTGTCTTCAATTAGAATTACTACAGGGACAAGCCAACTACGGATTGACTTGTGAACCTATAAACTCGTATCATCAAGTGCGATGCATCGTCTTTTGTTTTTATTTCCCCTGGGAAAGAGGTAAGGGGGGGAAATGGAAGTCAAAAAGTATGATTTCTCTAATTAGAAAGTAAAGAAAGATAGAATGACAAGTCAGGTGTATCAAATCACAGAGAGATTTCCTCTGGACACATAAATAGTTTCTCACCTCTCTTTTTTGAATGAATACCTAGGGTGTGAAGGGCAGATGTGAGAATCAAGCACTTTATTCCCCAATTTTCATAGAGACTCAAGTATAAAATGAAGATAAAATGTGAGTTTCATTTATCCGTGCCAATGGATGGCAGCTCAGAGACTTGTATCATCTACTGTAATTGATACTTGGTCTTGGAATGCATTATTTAGTTTGGCTGTGTTTTGTTTTAGCAGTCTCACCTAATTATGGTTTGCTGAGGCTCATGCTGAAACCTCTGTGAATTTTCTAAGTATATCCCAATCAGCAGTGGGGAAAATTGGCCTAGAAAACTCTTCTTGGCAGAAGGATAATGGCAGACTGGGATAACGAACACATAGGAAATTATTTGCATATGGATAATTGAGTCTTGACTGTAAGCAACAGTCATTTATGTTCTTTTGCTGGAATACTCAAATAGTTAGTCATTTTACTGAACAAAAAAGAGATCAGTAAAATCTCTGGGGAAATCCCATCCCCCACCAAAAGGACAAATTATTGCTTGATGAGGTATGTAGATGGTTATTTGAATCGTTCTCTTTTTGTTTGGAAGATCTTAGAGTGTCACTTCGCTTTTGGATAAGATAAATATATGTAACCTATTTCAAACTTTTCTGAAATGAAAACAAATTTATGTATGTTTGTGTATATAAACAATACATGAATACACACACACGTACCCGCAAACAATACACGAATATTCGCTAGCACTTAAATTTGAATTTTGTAAATTTGGAATTCAGTTGACATTTTGTGTCCCCTTGAGCACTAACCAAGTCCATTTTTTCTTGTTTATGACAATGTACTAACATTCTGATGTGCTTTTGTTTTTCTGAAATATGTACTTTTAGTGATGTCTGGTCTGAAGCTCCATGATTTGATCCCAAATTTTTACCTAACTTTATTTTTAGGATTGTAATACTATATTGAAGACTTGGTATCTCTCTCTCTCTCTCTCTCTCTCTCTCTCTCTCCCTCTCTCTCTCCCCCCCCCCCCCCCCCCCCCCTCTCTCTCTCTTCTCTCTCTCTCTCTCTCTCTCTTCTCTCTCTCTCTCTCTCTCCTCTCTCTCTCTCTCTCTGTGACAGATAGACAGCTGTACATTCAGATGTCTCTCTACCTGTCTGTCTCTCTCTGTATGTCTCATGTATACACACACACACAATATCTGTATATATGTATACATTGACATTAAATGATATAGATACAAATGTACATTTACATGTCTCTGTGTCTCTGTCACTTTTTCTTTTTATATGTACGGTTGATCCTTGAACAACACAAAGGTTAAAGACGGTGAGTTCCCCTCTTCCTTACCTCCCCCCCACACCCATAGTCAAAAATCCGTATATAACTTGACTTCCCCTAAACTCACCTACTAACAGCCAACTGTTGATTGGAAGCCTTACTGATAACATAAACAGACAATTAACACATTTTGTATGTTATATGTATTACATACTGTATTCTCACCATAAAGTAAGCTAGAGAAAATCAAATGTTAAGAAAATCAAAAGGAAGAGAAAATACTTTACTGTCCTGTTTTTTTTTTTTTGAAAAAAATTCATATGTAAGTAGATCTTCCTAGTTCAACCTGTGTTGTTACAGGGCTAAGTGTAGCTATCTCTGTACACATCAGTATTTATATACTCACACATATGATACCGATTATTTATAAATCTAGTATATATATAATGCCATATATGATTGTATGTAATGGTATATGTTATATATGTTATACACACACCCCTATCTATGGTGACAGAGAGAGAGACGGAGACAGAGAGAGAGAGAGAGAGAAACAGACACCTTTTCAGGAAAGTTTGACACATAGAATTGTTAGTTATTTTACTGTACAGCTGTAATTTGAATCCAAGCCTTCCTATAGGTCAATTTTCCCAAAGTGTGCCACTTATATCTTTGGCACATATAAGCTGCATTTTTATGGAATTCAGACATAACGTTGAACAGTGTTCAACGATGAGACATTGGTTCCTTCTACACCGTGTCAAGGAGAAACTCCCGGTTTGGTCCTAGGAGGTACTAAGTCCTCCCTAACTCTCTTTAATCTCCATTTTTAACATTGACAACAGACCTCAAGCAACCGATAAGGCCTGGAGACGTTTTGCTTTATTTTCAGTTAAATTTTATGTATGTCTACTTTCTGTTTGTGTCAAGTGATATTGATTTTTTTTACTCGTTTATAATATTCCTAAGTAAAATATAAAGCGTTGGTTAGAAAAGTGAATCAATTTAATAACAAAATATAAGTCCGCGAAAGTGAGTTGATATGCAAACTTCCTATCGGCAATACCCGTATAACTGGATAATAACAAAGATAATCATAGGACATGATTTCACTTTGTGACTTTTGATGAATGCTGCTCTCCAGACATAGGCTTACCTTTCTCCATGAACAATACATTTTCCAATTACAATAGCTTACTGTTTCTTCTCTCTTGCTCCTATCTCATCGTAACTAAATTCCAAATAGTCACAAAGGTCAAGTTCATGCACTGTGTCCATAAAGCTTTCCTTGATTTCATAGCTGTGAATGTTCCCATACTGAATTCCCAGGTTGTTTTCTGTCATCGAAGTCATCTAGTTTTTACTTCCTTACCAATAAGCTTATTTCCCCCTCCTATCGTACCTTACACATCCCGTGTTTAGTACACTTGCCTGTGTGGATCAGTACCTGGGAGAATGCTTTGGGTATAGGAGGTACAAGGTAGACATTTGTGGAATCAATAAAGTCATATGTGAATGAATAAAGGCAATTTGAATAGGTACGTGATTCATCAGACCCTTCGCCAATTTGCAATGACTCGGCCTCACCTTAGAATATTAAAATTTTGCTTTCTAGAACACCCAGTAACCCAGATGTTTCACGTTAATCGCCAAGGTATGGGAAATAATGTGGGACCTGAGACACGAATTAGAAACAAAAACTCCCACACAGCATTTTTAAAAATCGTGTTGTAGAGTGATACATAATTTATAAAAATAGTAGAGGAACCAGCTCAACTGGCTTGAGTTTTCTAGTACCACCAACTCTTTTCCACCTTTCATTTAGAAGCATTTTTAAAAAATGAATATGAATGGCACCTTCCTGGGTGTGATGGTCTTACTGGGCTCTCTGCGAGGGGATGTAGCTGATGAAAGAGAATGAAACAGGTCGCAGTTCAGCTTGGTGGAATTGTAACTGTTTCTCTGGTTGATTACCATGCCGGATGCTGAAAGCCATACAGCAGAACTTGAGTGAATCGTGTTCTTTAATAAACCTTGAGTGGCTGTGGCTGCTGATTGGGGATGGAACTCTGTTCCTTCCCCCACCAACTGCTCTCTCGGAACCTCTCCTCCTTTGTTTTACCACCGAGAAGATTTCTCCTCTGCTACTTTATCTCCTTTTTTCTCTGTCAGTAAGGCGATTCCCAAAATACCTTGGGGTGTAGTCGTATGTTCATTATCTCTGGATTTCCTCTGCTACAGATATTTATTTTCTGCAGACCTCAGTCTGCAAACAAAACAATAAACTCTGCTGCTTGCTACAGCAGCAGAGCAATCTAAAATGTTTTTCTGAGGCAGTTCAGAGACCTTAGCGTCTGTATTTTTTTTCTTCCCCCTAGGTTTTCTGTTTCTCAAAAGTGAAATTTTATGCCAGGGACCATTTTTCATGCCAACTGTCTCCCCAGATAATCTGGACCACTGGATTTTTCTGAACTCCCTTCCTTAATCGTGGCTATCAAATCACTCACAAATGAAGACTGCATTTCTGGAAAAGGCTGGTTTTGAAGCAAAGGTGCTTGCAAAATAATGAGTGGGCCTTCAGAAAAGTGAGCATATACTTGATTGTGTTATCTTTTGAAAGTCTCATACTCCTTTTCATTGAGAATTAACTTAAGTGGCCGAACATTCAAGTTCTTTGAATTCAGATCAGATCATATCTGAGATTGAGGCTGCACAATTTACAGTTTATTCCAAAGATATTTCAGAATACTAATCTCTACCACCTCCATTTTTATTTTTCTAGGGTCACCATCTTTCCAAGTAACCGATCAACACCAAAGGGCTTAAATACAAAATGCAACTTTTATTTCTCTAGAAAGTCATCTGGTACAATAACGAAAATAACTAGAAGGAGAAAGAGTGCTAGAAACAACAGGGAAAACAATATCTAAGTAATGTGTTTTTTTTTTTTTTGCATATTATTGCTTAAAATATGTACCTCATTTTATTGGATACAATTTTGTCAGTGATAATATTTACTGTAAGCACTTAATGGCGATACCGAGATGTTCACCAAGAATGAGAAAATCACATCAGTAATTTCCATTTCAGAGGTGGCGTGTGGTTTACTTTTGCTTATTTCCAGTTGCGTGAGATGCAGACTCTACTGTCCTGGATTAAGCACATGAGCATTGATTTTTCTCACACAGGAAGTGGGTTGAAGAAGAAACCCGAGGGTGAAATGGTGGCTCTGTGATGCTGGCCTGGATCCAGGTGACATTTGTAGTTCTGCTGTGCTTTTCTCGGCCATGTGGCCTCCACCCATGGTCTCAGCATGGCTGCTGAAGCCATGGCCATGCCATGTGCATTCCAGGCAAAGAGAGGGGAAGGGCAGAGGCCACAAGGCAAGTGCCACGCACGTCTCCAGCCCCTTTCGGGAACGTAATCACTTCCCATGCCGTAGATTCCCCCTTAAGTCTTACAGATGAGAACTGCTGTCCCATGTCCACTGCTGCTACAAGAAAGTTTGGGGAGGTGGCCCCTTTTATCAACAAATTCAGTGGAAAGATACTTGTGTACGACTAACAGTGCCTTTCTTAGCATAGAAAATCGACATGTTGTTGGACAGGCCGGAAAATAATGCCAACTCATTTCAGATTAGGTACCTGATTTATTTTATTTAATAAAGAAAATGCCAGCAAGCAGAAGGAACATAGTAAAAGTATTGTTGAGGAGAAATGTTGGCAGTTCCCACCCCAAGAACTGCCCTGGAGAGGAAATCTGAATGAAAGGGCTTCATGCATTTATATGAAGAATGAAGATAATGCAGTGTGTGTGTGTGTGTGTGTGTGTGTGTGTGTGTGTGTGTGTTGGGGGAGGGGGAGGGACATGCGCGTGCATGGTGTGGGGAAAGAAAGCAAAAGAATATACAATTCTATTCTTTTTTTTTTAAGTTTATTTATTTTAAGAGAGAGAGAGAGAGAGAGAGCGAGCACACAAGCACGTGTGAGCAGGGAGGGGCAGAGAGAGAAGGCGAGAGAGAATCCCAAGCAGCTCCATGATCCGCACAGAGCCTGATGCAGGGCTCAATCCCACGGCTGTGAAATCATGACCTGAGCTGAAATCAAGAGCTGGAGGCTCCACCAATATAGTTCTATTCTTAAAGCAACATTGGGAGTGATTTCCTGGCTCCCTTAGCTACCGGCTGATGATATTAACCTAGTTACTTAACCACATTTTGCCTTGGTTTGTAAAATGGGATTATAATAATACCTACCGATAGAGATTCTCTCCTTGACCAAACTTTAGTAGGGCTCCTTTGAGCCCTCTGCCTGACCTTGATCTTATGTTTCTACCCTTGGCAAGAATCCTGCTAAGTAAGTTTAGCCAGAATCTCCCATCCCTGATGCATGATCTCCCTGATATCTGACCACATTCCTCATCCCCAGGTATTATCTTAGTATCTTATCACCCTGACTTGTCTTCACCTGTTAGGTTACTTAGCAAGGCTTACCCTAATCCCTTACTAACTTTCCATCTGCCAACTACCCCTCCCCACTCTGGTCCCTGACTGTAAACCCCCATTTTCCTTTGTTGTATTCAAAACTGAACCTAATCTCTCTCCTCTGCTGCAAAACCACAGTATACTAATCTCCCGAATAAAGTGGGCCTTACCCTTTTAACAAGTATCATGAATAATTTTTTCTTTAACACCACCTTATGGGATGGTTGTAATAACCAAGTTAATACTTGTAAAACATTTAGTTACAATGTCTTTTACGTAAGTGGTTATTAAGTAAAATACTCTGTTGGGTGGAAGGAATTCATTATGTTTTTGTTAGACACCAGGTTAAATCTTTATCAGATTTTGTATGTCCTGTTCACTGTCATAGTCCCAGTCTCTGTCATATTGCTGGACTTAAGTCGATGCTTGTGGAATTAAGTAAATCTTAACTGATGCCAACGCATTTTTGGTTCAGCTAGCACACTACTCGTTTGTTGCATTTTTATCAACAATAGTATGATTTCTATGTAATCTGTTGAAGGTTTCAACATATGGACTTTGAATAATTTCAGTCTATAGGAGAATAATTTTTCTTGGCATATTCTTCAAATGTCTTCTGATTATGACTTGATTTTACATGAAGCTTGATTTTTATTTGGCAACAAAGGAAACAATCTTGTCAACCCATTTATCATTCATTTGACAGTTGGACTTTTCTGTCAAATTAATAAATTGGCATATATCTACCTCGTTTTTTTTTTTGTTGTTGTTTTTTTTTGTTTTGGGGAGAGTAGAACAGTGTTCAATTTTTCTAAAGGTCTGATTATTTTCAGAAGCAAGAAAAGCAGATCTCTGGAAGAATTGTAGGGAGGATGTCTGGACAGTCCTCTAAAGTGATTACACTAAACTCATTTTAATTTTCTGTTTTCAGCTCTTCTTGGCCGATTTACAAATTAACTAAGTAATTTACTTGGAATAATTCTGTTTAGAATCTAATCCCAGCTCCACAGTTTATTAGTGGTATAATTTGGGCAAATTATTTAAGCTCTCTGTATGTCAGTTTCCTTGACTATAAAATAGGTTCTATAAAAGTGTTGCTCTATGATAGGGTTACATTGTAGGTTAAATGAAACAGTCCTCTGTAATATTAGAATACTTCCTGGCACATCGTAATTGCTCAGGAAAAAAGAAATAGTATCTACATGTCCAGTTAATTCATCATTTAAAACAATTGTTCCTGTTGTACAGTTGACCACAAATGGGTAAACAAATGATCAGTTCAATAAGAAAATGGTCAATCACTCTAAATATTTTTTTGGTGGGGGCACCTGGGTGGCTCAGTTGGCTAAGCATCCTACTCTTGGTGTCAGGTCAGGTCATGATCTCCCGGTTCGTGAGTTCAAGCCCCAAGCTGGGCTCTGCACTCACAGCTCAGAGCCTGCTTGGGATTCTCTCTCTGCCCCTCCCCGGCTTCCTCTCTCTCTCTTGCTCTCTCTCTCTCTCTCAAAATAAATAAATAAGTACGTAAATGAATAAATTAATACACACACACACACACACATATATATATATATATATTTGTGTTTTTGTTGTTTAAGATCAAAGATGGCGTTTTGACTGCATTTTTCTATCGAGTATTGTAAAACTATAAACAGAGAAACTGCATTTTAGGTTAGGGCCAGGCAACTGTTACTGACTTTGTTCAAGATGTCATTTTAGCTGCACTGAAGTATTCTGTAGCTAGATGTGATACATGCTGTCTGACTATATACACTATGTAGTTGACCTTCCAACAACATGGGTTTGAACTGTGTGGGTCCATTTACGTGCAGATTTTTTTCGATAAATACAGTACAGTACTATAAATGTATTTTCTCTTCCTAATGATTTTCTTTTTTTCTTTTTTAAAAAAAATTTTTTTTTAACATTTATTTATTTTTGAGACAGAGAGAGACAGAGCATGAACGGGGGAGGGTCAGAGAGAGAGGGAGACACAGAATCTGAAACAGGCTCCAGATTCTGAGCTGTCAGCACAGAGCCCGATGCGGGGCTCGAACTCACGGACCGCGAGATCATGACCTGAGCCGAAGTCGGACGCTTAACCGACTGAGCCACCCAGGCGCCCTTCCTAATGATTTTCTTAATGACATTCTTTTCTCTGGCTTACTTTAAGAATACAGTATATAATATGTATAATGTGCAAAGTGTGTGTTGATCTAGTGTTTATGTCATCAGTAAGGCTTCCAGTCAACAGTAGATGATTAGTTGATTAGTACAGTTTTGGAGCAGTCAGAAGTTAAATGCAGATTTTCCACTGCATGGAGGGTCAAAGTGTCTAACCCTTGTGCTGTTCAAAGGTCAACTGTATATGGTATACTGTAGCTATACTTTGGTTTATTCAGTGGGTATTGATCACTTACGAGGTGTTAATCAGATGATACTGGGTTCCATATTAATTTGGAATTAATTCTTTTTTTTTTAATGTTTATTTATTTTTGAGATAGACAAAACACAAGCAGGGGAGGGGCAGAGAGAGAGGGAGACACAGAATCGGAAGCAGGCTCCAAGCTCTGAGCTGTCAGCACAGAGCCTGATGCGGGGCTCGAACTCACAAACCACGTGATCATGACCTGAGCTGAAGTTGGATGCTTAACCCACTGAGCCACCTACACGCCCCGGAATTCATTCTTTTGAAAATTGCCATATTTCAGGCCTCTGTGGTAAATCTATCTTTGCACAACTTTTTTTTTTTTTTTTTTTTTTTTTTTTTTTTT
>NW_026057578.1:7513319-7676392 GCF_023721935.1 Panthera uncia | reverse complement strand
TTTTTTTTTTTTTTTTCTTCTTTCCTTCCCCTCCCCCATGGGTTTCTGTTATGTTTCTCAGGATCCACATAAGAGTGAAACCATATGGTATCTGTCTTTCTCTGTATGGCTTATTTCACTTAGCATCACACTCTCCAGTTCCATCCATGTTGCTACAAAAGGCCATATTTCATTTGTTCTCATTGCCACGTAGTATTCCATTGTGTATATAAACCACAATTTCTTTATCCATTCATCAGTTGATGGACATTTAGGCTCTTTCCATAATTTGGCTATTGTTGAGAGTGCCGCTATAAACATTGGGGTACAGGTGCCCCTATGCATCAGTACTCCTGTATCCCTTGGATAAATTCCTAGCAGTGCTATTGCTGGGTCATAGGGTAGCAGTGTGGAGGTTCCTCAGAAAATTGCACAACTTTTAAAAGGAGTTTGTAAAGGAAATTAGTAATGAAATAAGATAAATAACTAAAAGTAAATTTTAATCAACTTTCCAATGCAATAGCTTTTATATTCCTGGAATGTACTAAAACTTTCCAGTTTCACTTAAAGTCTTAGCTTTTTAAGTTCCATGCCCTGAGTATATTAGTAGAGACTGTTGAAAGTTATAAAACTATAAACATTTTCTAAGTTATAAGAAACATACATTTAAATTAATTCACATTTGTCTTTACCTACTAATATTAAGTAATTGAGTGAGACTTTGGTATATCTTTTTTTTTTTATTAAACAAGATTTATTTATTTATTTTGAGAGAGAAAGTGTGAGTGGGGGAGGGGCAGAGAGAGAGAGAGAGAGAGAGAGAGAGAGAATCCCAAGCATGCTCTACACCCTCAGTGCCAAGCCCAATGCAGAGCTCGAGCTCACAAACTATGAGATCATGATCTCCACTGAAGTTGGATGATTAGCCAACTGAGCCACCCAGGTGTACTGATGTTAAAATTCTATTTGTGGGGTATGCCTGGCTGGCTCGGTGTGTGGAGCAATGCAACTCTTGATCTCAGGGTTGTGAGTTTGAGCCCTGTGTTGGGTGTAGAGATCACTTAAAAATAAAAATCTTAAAAAAATAAAAATAAAATACTTTCGCATTTTTTCCT
This sequence comes from Panthera uncia, assembly GCF_023721935.1. Taxonomy (NCBI): domain Eukaryota; kingdom Metazoa; phylum Chordata; class Mammalia; order Carnivora; family Felidae; genus Panthera; species Panthera uncia. The sequence goes on along the minus strand of NW_026057578.1, from coordinate 7,675,298 downwards.
ATGCTTTCTTTCTTTTTTTTTTAACCTTTATTTATTTTTGAGACAGAGAGAGACAGAGCATGAATGGGGGAGGGTCAGAGAGAGAGGGAGACACAGAATCTGAAGCAGGCTCCAGGCTCTGAGCTGTCAGCACAGAGCCCGATGTAGGACTCGAACTCACGGACCTCGAGATCATGACCTGAGTGAAAGTCAGACGCTCACAGCCACGTGCCCCACGTTCTTTTTTTGTTAATGTTTATTTTTGAGGGAGGGAGGGAGGGAGGGAGAGAGAGAGAAAAAATGCAAGTGGGGGAGGGGCAGAGAGAGAGAGGGAGACACAGAATCCCAAGCAGGCTCCAGGCTCCCAGCTGTCAGCACAGAGCTCTACCCGGGGCTCAAACTCATGAACTGTGAGATCATGACTTGAGGTGAAGTTGGTCGCTTAACCGACTGAGTCACCCAGGCGCCCCTCCTATATATTTTTTTAATGAAATTCATTCTTAGTTTTCTACTAGGCTGTGGACATTAGGAGATCAGTAACTTTTTGTTGTATTCCAAGCACCCAGTATTCATTCATTCCTTCACTGAGCAGCAAGTAACAGATGGGTGCTCCAAAATGTTTATTGAGTGAGTGAAAATGTGCATAGAAAACCGAAAAAAAGATGTATACTTTTAGACTAAGGTGAGATTAGTTCTTTATATGTAGAAGTATAAGCATTTTCCTTTACTTTTTAAAAAACAAGTTTTGAAGTTTTTACTTAAAAAAACCATCATTTGATAATGAGAATCTTTTCCCCACTGAATTCAGGTTACCACGGATGCTTCCAGTGTGAGGTTGTTAGATGAGGGCTTGTGTCAACAGGCTGTGGAAACTCAGAATCTGAGTGTGTGTGGCAGCAACCTGTCCAGAAAAGGCTGTGGTTTGCGGGAGAGTCAACTCAGAAAGGCAGACAGGATCAGGGAATGTGTCACGTGCTTCTAGACGAACTCTATGAAACACTAAGTTGACACTTCTGACTTGAAAAATGGGTCCACTTATCCCTTATTTGTAATTCTCAAGTCCAAAAGGCTCTGAAGGTCAACCTTTGTGTTTTTCGGAAATTGTAGCCAAAATTCACCATTGGTGGTAAAACATAACCTAAGTTGATTTGAAGCAAGAGTACCCTTCATTCATACATTTGACTGCAGAAACAGTAAGGTGATTGGTTACTGGGCAACTCTGTTACTCTTCTGGAATTGACAAGTTCTCAACATAGAATCAAATTCTGCCCCTTGGGTTTCCGATCAAGGACTGTAGACTTGCATTTACTTGCCAGACACTTAAATTTTTAATAAGGAGGTGGTATGGTGTGGTTGTTACGAGTTGAGCTCTAAAGACAAAAAGCCTACTTCACCATTTACTAGGTATGACCCCTTGAGAAAGCTACTGATTCTCTTTATGCTTCTTAAAATGAAGTAACTAATTTTCATTCAGACAGAGTTATTCTATGAATATATACATAGTGCTTAAAATGTTACATTAGTAAGTCTTCTACAAGCTTTGGTAACATACCCACCTCCAGGCTCTTAGTGTTTCACAAATCTGTTGAATATAGGATCGAAAAGGGGGCAGTCAAGACTAATGCTTCATATGGAATTTGCTCATCAAATAGCCAATAATATTTGACAGGGGAAAGACTTCATCTCAAATTGTAGATGTTTAAAAGACATATCCTAGGACAATGCCACTTTGCCTCACTGAACAAATATTGTATCTCCAGGTCAGCAAATATCCAGGGATCATCCCCAAATAATTACGCTAATAATTGGAACTTTATAAACTGATGTTCAGTTTAAGTGAGTGTGATAATTTATTAATGACTATTTGAAGAGAGAAAAGCAAGGCAATGTAGGATAACATTTTATAACATATCCAAATATGCTCGTTCCTTATTAAACATGCAACACCAAGTGTTCTTTGTTAAAATAAAGTATTTCATTCAACCTCACAGTGTATAAATTATTGATAGGGTCATTTGAACAGTTTCCTAGTGGAATTATAGTCTGGTTTTCATTTTTAGGGCACAGTATCCTTCTTCTAGATAAGACCATCTGCACGCAATTTCTCATCTAACTATTGGCTTTTTACATTTCTTGAATGGAACTAACATTGGCTTAGTTCTCCATTTCGTAGGTACTGAGAAAAGATGGGCTGCGATATTATTCTTCGTTGATGATTCAAGATGATTTTTTTTTTCTGAGGAAAAACAATTTTAAAGGCTAATTTTCTAAATGTGTTTTTTGAATATCCATTTGCCATTATTTTCAGTGTTCAAATTCTTAAATATTTATTCATTGCTGAAAACAGGTGTGGTATTGGTAACATCAGTTTGCTACTCATTTAAAAAAACTTAAAGAATATTGTTTCTCTAGAGACTTTCATAAATTGGACTTGAAATACAATTTTTTATTAGGTTTCATTTGTGATAGGTGTTTGTCCATTTCAGGATAATGTTTTTTATAGGAGAAATGTTATTTTGTTTTTCACTTCATACACACCTTTTTCAAAAGATGACCTAATAAATAGTAAAAAGATTCCTGGTGTGAAAAGTTTCAGGTTTTAATAAGAATATCTCAGTGGACTTCAATTATAACAAAAATATCTCTACTTACTATTGGCTTCTTAGTATCCTATGTGGTCCTCATTAGTGTCATTCCTTATGGTTCACATAGAAGATTGACTTTTAAACTGGGTGAAAGCTCATGTTAACTGGTAGGATAGTGATATTATGTCAGGCTCAGGGATTTGTGTATATAAAAATGCCACATATTTCATAATGAGGCTTCGAATGGATACATTGATATGGATATTCTTTATGACTGCTTCCCTTATAACTAACTGTATGTTATGTTTACTTGAGCTCTGTGATCTTAAGCCAACTTTGTCACAAATACACGTTTATATTTCAGTTTGTCTTTTCCAAGTAGTTATTTTCACATATATATATATATACAAATATAAATTATACGTATTTTTTCTTATATATATAAATTAAAAATACCTCTGATGTGTATCTCTCTATCTACCTACCTATCCTACAATGGAATACTACTTGGAGATTAAAAAAAATGAAATCTTGCCATTTGCAACAACATGGATAGAAGAAGAGTGTATTATGCTAAGTGAAATAAGTCAGGCAGAGAAAGACAAATATCATATGATTTCACAAATATGTGGAATTTAATAAACACAACAGATGACCATAAGGGAAGGGAAGGAAAAATAAGATAAAAACAGAGGAAGGCAAACCATTAAGAGACTCTTAAATACAGAGAACAAACTGAGGATTGCTGCAGGAGAGATGGGTGGGGGGATAGGCTAAATGTGTGATGGGCATTAAGGAGAGTACTTGTTCAGATGGGCACTGGGTATTATATGTAAGTGATGAATCACTGGGTTCTATTCCTGAAACCAACACTACACTGTGTTGTTAACTAACCTGAATTTAAATAAATAAATTTTAAAAATCCATAAAAACAATACCTGTGAATTTTGTAAAAATTCAAAATGTTTGTCCTTCAAAAGACAAAACCCAAGAAAGTGAAGTAAAATAAATCATAGGCTAGAAGAAAATATTTGCAAATCAAATAACTAAGGGACTTGAATCCAGAATATATAGTGAACTCCTACAACTCAGTAATAAAAAGACAGGGTAACCCATTTAAAAAGTGGGTGTACCCATAGTTGGGAAGAAAAAATATTGTTAAAATGTCAACACTACCCAAAACAATCTACACATTCAATGCAATCCAAATCAAAATTGCACCGTCATTCTTCTCAAAGCTAGAACAAAAATCCTAAGATGTGTATGGAACCACAAAAGACCCTGAATAGCCAAAGTTATGTTGAAAAAGAAAACCAAAGTGGGAGGCATCACAATCCTGGACTTTAGCCTCTACTACAAGGCTGTAATCATCAAGACAGTATGGTATTGGCACAAAAAATAGACACATAGACCAATGGAATAGAATAGAGAGCCCAGAATTGGACCCAGAAACATAGGGCCAACTAATCTTTGACAAAACAGGAAAGGGTATCCAATGGAAAAAAGACAGTCTCTTTAACAAATGGTGCTGGGAAAACTGGACAGCGACATGCAGAAGAATGAACCTGGACCACTTTCTTACACCATTCACAAAAATAAACTTGAAATGGATGAAAAACCTAAATGTGAGACAGGAAACCATCAAAACCCTAGAGGAGAAAACAGGCAACAACCCCTTTGTCCTCAGCTGCAGCAATTTCTTACTTGACACATCTCCAAAGGCAAGGGAATTAAAAGCAAAAATGAACTATTGTGAACTCATCAAGATAGAAAGCTTCTGCACTGCAAAGGACACAATCAGCAAAACTAAAAGACAACTGATGGAATGGGAAAAAAATATTTGCAAATGACATATTGGATAAAAGGTTAGTATCCAAAATGTATAAAGAACTTACCAAACTCAACACCAGAAAAACAAGTAATCCAGTGAAGAAATGGGCAAAAGACGTGAATAGACACTTTTCCAAAGAAGACATCCAGATGATCAACAGACACATGAAAAGATGCTCAACATCACTCACCATCAAGGAAATACAAATCAAAACCACACTGAGATACCACCTCACACCAGTCAGAGTGGCTAAAATTAACAACTCCAGCAACAACAGATGTTGGTGAGGGTGTGGAGAAACGGGAACCCTCCTGCACTGTTGGTGGGAATGCAAACTAGGGCAGCCACCCTGGAAGACAGTGTGGAGGTTCCTCAAAAAATTAGAACTACCCTGTGACCCAGCAATAGCACTTCTAGGAATTTATCCAAGGGATACAGGAGTGCTGATTCATAGGGGCACATGTACCCCAATGTTTACAGCAGCGCTTAACAACAGCCAAATTATGGAAAGAGCCTAAATGTCCATCAACTGATGAATGGATAAAGAAGATGTGGTTTATATATACGATGGAATACTGCTTGGCAATGAGAAAGAATGAAATCCTTCCATTTGCAGCAGTGCGGATGGAACTGGAAGGTATTACGCTAGTCAGTCAGAGAAAAACATGTTTTCACTCACGTGGAACTTGAGAAATTTAACAGAAGACCATGGGGGAGGGGAAGGGTTAAAATAGTTTCAAACAGAGAGGGAGGCAAATCATAAGAAACTCTTAAATACAGAGAACTGAGGGTTGGTTGGGGCAGGGGAGGGGGGAAATGGGTGATGGGCATGGAGGAGGGCACTTGTTGGAACGAGCACTGGGTAGTATATGGAAGCAATGAACCCCGGGAATCTACCCCAAAAACCAAGGACACACTATGTGTATACTGTATGTTAGCTAACTTGATAGTTATAATAGAAATTAATATAATAATATAATATAAATATAATGATATAAATAAATAATATAAATAATATAAATTATTTAATATAATTTATATTAAATAAAAAGTGGGCAAATGAGGGGTGCCTAGGTGGCTCAGTCGGTTAAGTGTCTGACCTGGGCTCAGGTCATGATCTCAGGGTTGGTGAGTTTCATCCCCGTGTCATGCTCTGTGCTGACAGCTCAGAGCCTGGAGCCTGTTCGGATTTTGTGTGTCTCCCCCCCCCCCCCTTGCTTGTGCACAGTCTCTCTCTCTCTCTCAAAAATTAATAAACATTAAAAAAAAAACACTTAAAAAAAGTGGGCAAATGATTTGACTGGCTGTTTTTCCAAGGAAGATGTCTGAATAACCAGTCAACGTATGACAATCTGCTCAGCTTCATTGATCCTAAGGAAAATGCAAATTAAAACTGTGGTGAGATGCTGCTTCATAGTCACTAGAAGAGATAAAACCAAAAGACCGACAAAAAGATTTGGTGAGGGTTTAGGGAAATTGAAACCTTAATACCTGCTGGTGGGAGCGTGAAATTGGTACAGTTCACTTTTGAGAACAGTTTAGTAGTTTCTGAAAATGTTAAAAATAGGGTTACCCTATGACCCCACAATTCTGCTCTTAGGTTTATACCCAAGAGAATTAAGAAAAATGTCTACACAGAGCCTTTGACATGGACATTTTTAGAAGCATTGTTTATAATAGTCCGAGAGGGAAAGAAGATATGTGGATGGAAAATAACCATACGAAGAAATATCCAACATTAGCTCTTAAGGACATGCGGATTAGAACCACAGTAAGCTACTATATATCTATTACAATGGCTATAATTAGAAACAAAGTGGCAGTACCAAATAGAGGCAAGGATGGGGAGAATCTGGATTACTTATCCGTTGCTGAGTGGTATAGCCACTCTGGGAAACAAAGTGGCAGTTTCCCAAAGAACCAAAAAACAAAACGTGTGAGGGGGTGCTTGGGTGGCGCAGTCAGTTAAGTGTCTGACTCTTGATTTTGGCTCGGGTCCTGATCTCAGGGTTCATGGGTTCGAGCCCCACATGGGGCTCTGTGCTGACAGTGAGAGCCTGCTTGAGATTCTCTCTCTCCCTCTGTCTGTCTCTCTCCCCTGCTCACACCCATGCTCTCTTAAAATAAATCAAAACAAAACAAAACAAAAAAACTTCAAACAAACAAACATGTGACCATCCTATGACCCAGCAATTACTCTCCTGGGCATTTATCTGAAATAAATGAAGACCTATGCTCAATTAAAAAATCTGTACGTTTACGTTTATGGCAGCTTCATTCATAGCAGCACAAAGTTGAAAAGAAAACCCCAAATATTCAGTTACCTTAAGCAAACTAATATGTCTATACCATGGAATACTACTCAGCAATGAAAAGTAACAAACTGTTGATATCAACCACAGCCTGGATGAATCGCCAGGGAATTATGCTGAGGGAATTATGAAAAGTCAATCCAAAAGCATGCAGACTGTATGATTCTGGTTTTTTTTTTTTAAAAGATTCTTAGAAGGAGCACATTGTAGAGATGGAGAAAAGATTAGTGGTTAATGGGGGTCAGAGAGTGCCAGTGAGTGGGAAGGGGTATGGCTATCAAAGGTCAATGAGGAACATGATGCTGATAAAGTTCTGTGTCTCAACTGCATCAGTATCAATAGGCTGGCTGTGCTATTCTACTTTTATTTAATTATTTATTTATTTATTATTTATTTATGAGAGAAATAGAGAAAGTACATACACTCGTGAGCAGGGGAGGAGCAGAGGGAGGGAGAGAGAGAAAAAAATCCCAAGCAGGCTCCACCCCCAGCACGGAGCCTGACTCAGGGCTCGATCTCACAACCATGAGCTCATGACCTGAGCCCAAATCAGGACCCAGTCGCTTAACTGACTGAATCACCGAGGCGCCCCCGTGCTATGGTTTTACAAGATATTACCATTAGGGGAAACTGGATAAAGTGTGTGAGACATCTCTCCATATTATTTCTTATAACTAAATTTACATCTATAATTATCTGAAAATAAAAGGGTTAACTTAAAATCCTGCCAAAATAGAATAAGGAGTTTTCATATCCCCTTTGTCTAGATTCCCCAAATATTAACATTTTAGTACATTGCCTTATAATCTAGACCTGCCCCTGGGTGTGTGTGTGTTTGTGTGTGCATGCACTCGTGTGTGTGTGTGTATACGCGTATTTATCTATATATTTCATTTTCTCAAATGTTTGAGAGTGAGTTGAAGAAATGATGCCATTTCACTTATAAAGATTTCAATGTGTGTTTTCTAGAAAACAAGGATATTCTCTCCTATAAGCAGAGTACAAATTACAAAACCAGGAAATTAACAACAGCAGTAACAGTGTAGCTCAGTCAACATACCTTTTCAGATTTTCCCAGTTGTCCCACCATTGTCCTTTCCGTGGTCTGGGATTCAGTCTAGAATTCTGCATTCCATTTATTTGTCAAGTCTCTTTAATTTCCTTTAATCTGGAAGAGTTCCTCAGTATTTTTATTTCACGACCTCGTTCTTTTTTTTTTTTTAATTTTAATGTTTTATTTTATTTAGTTTTTGAAGGAGAGAGAGAGAGAGAGAGAGAGAGAGAGAGCGCGCGCGAGCATGAGCGGGGAGGAGAAGAGAGAGAGGGAGACACAATTCGAAGCAGGATCCAGGCTCTATGTTGTCAGCACAGAGCCCGACGCGGGGCCCGAACCCACGAACCATGAGATCATGACCTGAGCCGAAGTCGGATGCTCAACCGACTGAGCCACCCAGGCACCTCATGACCTCGCTGTTCTCGAACAGCACTGGCTGTACATAGAATATCTCTGTTTGGGTTTGATGATGCTTTCTCGTGATTAGCTTCACGTTATGCATTTGTGGGGGGCACACTATAGGAGTAACGTTGTGTTCTTTTCCGTCTGTACCCTCAGGAAGATTTGCCCACTTGATTATGGAGGTGTCTGACGAGTTACTGTTTTCCCCTCTTTAAGAACTGTGTGTTTTGTGTGGTGATACTTTGAAACCATGCAAATATCCAGGAAGTCCCATTTGAGAAATGAGGAGTGATTGGTTAGGTACGAGGATTCTGTTGGGAGGCGCTTCCAGAGGAAATGGCACATGGGAAGTCCCTAAGGCCAAGGGTCTTGGGCTGTCAGAGAAGGAGAGAAAAATCCCATTCAAATATGCAGTTGGGTTCATCAACAAGATCCACTGGGGTGGTGGACGGGTAGCATACCATGCAGAGCCTCGAGGCTGTGCTGAGTTTACTGTACATTTTGAACTTTGATACCAATGCAGTGGGAAAGCCTTCCAAGTTTTTACATAGAGCAGTGATACGACCAAGAGTGTGTCACAGAAAGATCACACGGACCGTGTCAAGAATAGATTGGAGTTAGGACAAGAGACTCGTAGTTTACGTTCAAGCCTTGTATCTATTTGCAATTAATTTTTGGCACATGGCACACTGTAGGCGCCCAGTTCCTTTACTTGACAGATGATTAATTGTCTCAGCATCATTTAATGAAAAAATAGATATTATAAAAGAATATATGTTTATTCACTCAAAAATGGTTAAGTGCCTATGACATTTCAGGGACAATTCTAGAGAATGGGGATACAGACAAAAATTCCTGTCCTGGTGGACTCACATCCTAAAGCATTTATTTTAGAATAATTAGACAATACAGGTAAGTATTTTGAATTTTCTTCCAGGTTTCATCAAGGTATGCAGTTGTACATATCTATGTGTGTATTTATATAGGTTTTAACAAAAGCCTATAATCCCACAATGCAGAAAAAGCTATTATTAAAAACTGTGCTGTATATCATTAGAAACACAAATGCCACTTAAATTTTTCCTTTGAAATGTTGTAATATATTTGCTCCTTTTTGTAACCTTAGTATATTTATTCACTTAGTATATTTGAAATGTCTTGCCAGATTATTAACTGTTTTTGTACAATATAATTTTTATTTGCTCTGCAATATTCTGTTGTATTACTATACCATAAATTATTTAGCCAATCTCAGAGTCTGATCTAAAACGGAATGACTGAGTTGAAGGAGGTCAATTGTTCTGCATAATGAAGTAACTCAGTATGTTTTCCCTTGGTGGCCCTAGAGTAGAAAATATGGGCTAGTTCGCTGAAAGCCAGTTCACTGAATGGTCTATTTACCAAAAGTAGGGGTCTGCAGATGTGAATATAAGAACAAATGAGAGGAGTCACTAGGTATGGAAGAAGCTCATTCTAGAAAATAATGGCATGGGGGCGCCTGGGTGGCTCAGTCGGTTGGGCGTCCGACTTCAGCTCAGGTCACGATCTCGCGGTCCGCGAGTTCGAGCCCCATGTCGGGCTCTGGGCTGATGGCTCAGAGCCTGGAGCCTGCTTCCGATTCTGTGTCTCCCTCTCTCTCTGCCCCTCCCCTGTTCATGCTGTGTCTCTCTCTGTCTCAAAAATAAATAAACATTAAAAAAAAAATTAAAAAAAAAAAAAAAGAAAATAATGGCACGGTGATCCAAGAAGAGAGATAGCCGGTAGGGGGGTCTACAGTGTGGAGCACCAATAGATTTTAACAGATAGGTTGCCTGATATTTAATTTTAAGCTGTTTCTTGCCCCCCCCCCCAAATTCTCCAGATGTTGAGTGGGAAATAACATTTTTGCAAAAAAAAAAAAAAAGGCTCACGTAATATAATTTTAGCAAGACACAGAAGGACGAGGCAAGAATGTTAAGCAAAACTTACACTTTGACTGGATTTTGAAGCACAGACTTAATTATTTTCATCTAATTAGTAGAAATGGTACCACACCATGAAAAAAATGCATTATGTTATCTGTCTGGGGACAATGTACCATAGCGGTGAGATGCTTCAGTCTCAAATCGGAAGTGGACGTGTTAGAGTTTTGGTTTTACCACTTGCTTGCACATGTGTGTTTCCAAGAATGCTTTCTTGCATGTAAGCCTGGAGTTAATATGAGTATGTAGCACCTTAGGCCGTGATGAGGATCAAATGAACTCGTGCATATGAAGTATGTGGCAGCACAGTGCCTGTCTTGTCAGCTCAAAGGTATTGAGCTTTAATGATGATGACGATGATGGAAATGATGACGAAGCACATGTGCAAAGCTTTCGATACATATTGCCAATTTGCTCTCTGTAAAGCTCTACCGTTCATATCAAATTGTATTTCCACCATGGCATTTGAGAGATCATTTTTCCCTCTTCATTCTGGAAATGATAGTCTGTAAATCATCAATAATTTGGATTAAAAATCAGGGCTCTATGCAGGGACTACACCTAGTCTGTGCTGGTCATTTGTTCAGCACCAAGGACGTAAGCACATCGGACAGACTCAGGCCCTGTTCTGGAGTTTCTATTCTGGGAGTGTTCCTTTTCTGCTCATTGATTTATAAGGATGCCAAGCCCTTTTCTGCAAACATGTAACCCTATCTTGTGATAAACCTTTAATTTTGTTTATGGAGCATAGACTCTACAGACTTCTTGGATTTCATGTGATTTTCAGCCTGTGAAGTCTTGTGGTCTTTCCTTTCTGCTCAGTGAGGTTGCCTTATGTGAAGGGGGAAGCTGACATCTATTTGCATGAGTGGGTCTTTTCACCAAGTTCTGTAAAGATGGCTTCTCAGCCAGTAAAATTTATGCTCACGGGGATAGGAAGACATGCAGTTGTGTTTTTCATGTTAAGCTGAGATTTATTTATTAAGGACTATCCTAAACATGGGGGATCCCAGCCATGATTAGTTTTCCCATTAGTCTGGGAACACTCAAAACCTTCTTAAACCACCTGTCGCCAGAGAGCATCCCATTAAAAATCTATTACAGAATTTGGCCAATCCTTCGAGCCAGTCTCCTCTTTAGAGACCTCACTGACTGCTTCCTCTGTGCCACCGTAGTGTGCTCTAAGTGGCTTTACCATATTGCATAGGCCACAGACATGTGGCCGTGAGTTCTTCAAGGATGCGATTTATGTGAAAGTTCGTCTTAGGATCACTAGCATTTAATACAGCTCCTAGGAGAGAATCGGAATGTATTTATTGAAACATCTTATCACATTGCTTTCATATTATTCGGGGTTTGTCTTCTCCACTAGAGTGGGAGCAACTTCATGATAAGGATAATACACTATTCTTTTTTGTACCTCCCCCCTCAGAGTGCCTGTCACACAAGTAGATGCCAATAAGTGTGGGGGTATAGGATGATTAATGATGGGCTCTGCTAATTAAGCCCCTTAACTAGAAATGTCCCATTTGGGATCATGGATCCAAGTAGGTCCTAAAAAGGGCACCACTGAAGCAGAATTATTTCTTGTAGCCTGGTAATTTCCCTCGGTCACAAAAACTGTTCCACGAATCCATTTCGGGTCCCTCAGCCTCTAATATTGTTGACCTAGTCCTCTGTGTCAGGGTACGTTCTTAATTTTTAAACACATGGATATATACATAGAGAGTAAGATCAATGCATTAATTATAACCACCTGTTTTCGTATGCGTGTGACTCCCTTTATAAGTGCCTTTCTAAGTTTAATTTGTTTGGGACAGAATGGGAAGAAGCGGGGAAACAATTTCTATGAGTTTCTTTTGGATGTAAATTTGGTATGGGGGACCATGGGGAGCAAAATGGCAGTGGGTACCTAGCAAGGAAGAGGTGATATTAGACAAGGAAGTACATGTTTAAAAATTTACAAAATTTGGTATCCATGGTCGATATATATTCATGTCAGTTGGTATAGAACATTTATTATAAATATGACAACTCTCAGGTGAATGAGATTTTAAGACTGACATTTTATTCATTTACATTAAGAGCATGCCAGACACTGTTCTATGGTTCTCATAAATTAGCCCATTCTCGCCTTATAACACCCTTAGGAGGAATATACTTGTATTATAGATGGGAGACTGGAGCACAGCGGGGTGAAAGGGCTTGGTGAAACGGGATTTGAGTCAGCTGGTCTAGCTGCATAGATTGAGCTTGTAGCTCATGCTCTATGGGTCATATGAATCAGATGGACGAAACAGTCAGAACTTAGGGTAGGGAGCTTCTGACAGAGAGTGCTTTCAGGGGGCACCTGGGTGGCTCAGTCGGTCAAGTGTCTGACTCTTGTTTTTGGCTCAGGTCATGATCTCACAGTTCACGGGTTCAAGCCCTGTATCAGGCTCTGCGCTGATAGCATGGGATTCTCTCTCCCCCTTTTTCTGTGCCCCGCCCCCCCCCCACTCTCTCTCTCTCCCCGCCTCAAAAATAAATATTTTTTTTAAACAAGTGCTTCCAGCCATGCCTATCAGATGTGCATCGGGGCATCTTTTTGTTTGTTTGCTTTAATCTAAATGAACAAGGAAATTATGCACATTATATCTTTTAGCTCTCCTTTAGTGGCAAGTGTCAGAATATCTATTCCAGTTGTCCTAGGCAGAGAAATTAAATTTGCTGGCTCGCACAGTTGAACAGAACAGGGCAAAATCCAGTTCGGGTCAGGCTGGATGCAGGTACTCAAACTGACAAAAGTTGCGCCCTTCTCTTTCTTCATCACTCAAGTCTGGGTCTTCTCTGTTGATTCCATTCCCAGACAACCTTTCTTTTTTATTTGCAGCATGGTTGCCATAACAACCCGAGGCTAAAATACTTCTAAGGTCAAATCCAGCAAAGAAACGTGAACCCTTATCCTTCCAAGGTCAAATCTAGTAAAGAAACATGAGCCCTTTCTCCCCATTGTTTCTAGGCAAAGCCCCACTCTTCACTTTCATTGGTCTTAGATCATGATCACTTTCATTGGTCACTTTCATTGGGCTTAGATAACATGATGCCCAAATCCGAGTCTGCTCAGGACAAGTTGTTCTGCTGTTTGATCCAGTTCTGGGGATTGGTCATGGATGTTGAGAATGGAAAGTGGGAAGATTCCCTTTAAAATCCATAGATGGTTGGAAAAAATGGGGGAGGGTAGGTGGTAAATAAATGCTGAGGAGGCAAGATGCAAATATTCATGGCAAATTCTAAATTGAAGTTCTGTGAAAAAGTAGATTCTTTTTAAACTGGTCCGTCCTGTATGATCAGTAGAATTTAATACCTGAGTGTCCTACCTTAAATGAACGACATCTAGGTTTACAAAATTAATAAACTGCTGGATTGGTTTGAGGGCAGGTTGGAGAGATAATTTAATGAAATTCTTCAGTGTAACACCTGAAGATTGTTTTCCTCATCCTCCTGCAGCAGAAAATACTTAATAGGACTAGGGTTCTGATTATGTGTCCAGCCAGAGACAGTCAGTTCTCCATCAATTAAGATCGCCAGTGGATTACAGAGAACAGACACAATGCTCCTTGGCAGAGCAGGTCAATCAATTTTCCACCTCGGTGGGCGAAAGCAGAAGGAAATATTTATGATATATATGAAACTCATGACTAATATACATTTATCTGGACCAGACTCTCCCTCTCCTCCCGTTCAAAATCATTGTATTTTAGTCTTTCTGGCTTCTGTTTTGCATTTTTTTTTTTTTTTCATTCTTTAAAGTTCACTCAGGAGGAATCTTTATTCAGATGCAGATAGAGGGTGGGGTGAGATCCACAAAATTCTTCTTCCTACTCTGCGTGAGTGAATTAGGGTGGGTGGGAGTGGGTGGAGAAAGAGGAGGGAGTCTCCTTCGGGGCAAGTGTGAAGGAAAATGACCATTCAGCTGGAGTGCCCAATGACTCCACTAATTTATATTTGGATATTTTGTAACTTCCATTTGAAGGTTATGTCTGATGAGAAGAACAGTGATTAAAATTGAGAAGAAGCCCAGATCTGTCCCTTTAAAAGAAAAGTAAAAAAGCTAAGGAGACCTAAGTTACTTACAGCAAAGCAATCTCGAGACAATTTGCGACACATCTCCTTGTATCATTACCTGATAATACAGGGGACCTAATGTTAGCAGAGAGGCCCGTTCTTAAAAAAAAAAAAAAAAAAAAAAGTGCAGGGAAATCACATCTTACTAAAAAGTAACAGTTAACAGTGGGGTAGCGGGCAGGAGAGAGGAGCATGGTGGGGACGGCTTGGATACTGAATTGCCTTCTTTTGATTCATTAATGATCGATAGAACTCTGGGTAAGTTACTTGCTCCTTCTAGGGCTCACTGTAAGGTGACACTTCTAGGGTGCCATCTGTAAAATGGGTATAATGCAACTACATGTTTGTAGTAAAAGTTTTATGGACTAATGGAAGTAAAGCTTTGGTTCAGGAGCTAACACATAATTGGTATTTATTAAATGTTTTCAATCATTGTTATTTATCGACTGCATGTTCTGTGCCTGGAACCATGCTGAGAACTTTATTGGTATGATTTCGTGAAAGTCTTCCGATGTGGCGGGCATTATTAGTCTCTGCGTGTTTCAGATAAGGGACAGGAAGCTGGGAGAAAAATAATTTTCTCAAGTCATACACCTTGTGAATTATAGAGCAGCCAGAATTAAACCCACGTTTTTCTGACTGCGGATCTTCTGGAATTTTTATATTAAAAAGAAAACTTGGAAATTCCGACTGTTGTGGCTTGCATCGTGATCACTGTTGAATTCTTTTCTCAAACACTGGGTTTTTACGGTGACCGGGCAGAGATGGCAAGAAATAAAGCACTTTCTTTTCTTAGGCTGTGTCTTTTCTTAGGCTGTGTATATGAGTGGTTGTAAAAACGGATATAGACCAAACCCAGGAATTACTGGTATTTTTCGGGGGTGGGGGAACCTGTGCTGTTTGTAAAATGTAATTAGTTCAATACGACCAAGCGCTAAATATTCTTAACCATTTTGTATTTAACACTTTATAAAGAGGGGCAAACGGTAATGCTAGTTTAATTGAACAGCTGAGATATGACTCACTTCTGTCAAATCCTCCTCCCAAACTCTGTAGCTGCCAAAATATGTTGTGTCAAGGAGGGAACTGGGCGGGGGGGGGGGGGGGCTGGGGCATGGAAGCTGCCGGGAGGGGTTCTTTTTAGGCCTGTGCAAGCCACCTTCTGTGGTAGTTTTCATCGCTGCCCGACAAATGACTACAAGTACAGTGGTTTAAATAACATGTATTCCTTTCCCCGAAGTTTCTGGGGGTTAGAAGTCTCGGCATGACTTAGCTGGGTCCTCTGTAAGACTGTCTTTATTGTGCCAGCCAGGGCTGAGGACATATCCAGAAGCTTGTCTGTAGAAGAATATACTTCCAAACCCACCCAATTGGCAGAATTCACTTTCTTGCAGCTGCGGGACTGAGGGTTTCCGTTTCTTATTGGTTGTCTGCTGGAGGTCACCCTGAGCTTCTAGACGCCTCTTAACATTCCCTGTTTTTTGGGGTTCCGTAACACTGTGCTTGCTTGCTCAAAGCCGTCATGGGAATAAAGGAGTCCAGCAAGATGATGCTACGATTTTATGCAACCTAATCAAATAATCACGTGGTGGGTTGGGTTGCTGCATTCTTTTATTTTTGTAGGAAAAAAAAATTATTTTAGGCCCACAGGATGGGAGGAGTCAAATGTAAGGATTAGAGGAATAGAATGTAAATCAGCGGGCATCTTATTTATTCCAGTTCTCACAAGTGTGCAGTGAAATGTTCTGAGTATCTTAAAGTGTCTGACTTTTAAGAGCCACCAGATCTAAGCCACAATGATAAAATAAATAAAGGGATTTATTTTTCAGATATTAAATCTCAAGTTGGAATAGCTTTTAGCTTGGCCAGTTCAGAGTTTTAATGATGCTAATAGAAGCCCAGATTTTTTTTTTTTTTTTTTTTTTTAATTTCTACCTGGTCATCCTCGGCATGCCGTCTCACTTCCTCAGGATCACACAATGGCTGCAGTAGCTCCTGAGCACACATCGCTGTTCAGAAGTAGGAAAAAGGGCCTGTCTCTTCCTTGCATCTCTTCTTTTTTGAAGAGCTAAGAAACATTTTCCTGAAGTTCTGGCAGTGTATTCTCACTGTATCTCCTTTGATAGAATTGGGTCCTAGACTACTTTCTAAGCGAATTAAGGGAGATTAAACTGCCATGATTTTCTCACATGGATCGATACGTAACCCTTCAGGCTGTGTCTGGGGTCTTCCTCTTAGAACACAAAAATCTGTAAGCAAAAAGAGCCCTTGGTGCAGGGAAATGTGTGTGCACATGTTGGGTGTATGTGGGTGTGTGTAGAAGATGGTGGTGTGGGTTAGGAAAACAGCAGTTGTATACCCGACATTTCACGTGTGGAGGGGTCCCCCCCAAAAAAAGGATTTTGGAATCAGAGACTTAGTTTCAAAGCATGCCTCACACACCGATTAGCTAACTGATGTAAGTGGTCTACCCTGCCTGAAACGCACCAGAGGTCTAAGACTCACCTTGCAGATTTTTGTGACGCTTGGTGATGCCTGCTGCCTACAAAGTGCCCAGTAAGTGATGGTGAATGCGGACGGGGCGCTGAGATTACGTCATCAGGATTACGCTCCTTCTTGAATTTTCCAACGGCCACACACACACCTGTAGAATAGGTTTGACTTTGCCGCAGCGGAGTGAATCAAATCATGAGTTAAGGTTCACGGCCACTCTCTTGGTCACCCAGCATGCGGCTCTCTTCGTTGGGTGCAAGACGCACGTCTGCAGAGGTAATTTCTCGGACACGGTGGCGTTTCTTCTCCGCCGAAAGCTTTCGTAGAGCTTCTCTGAACCTCCAGTGTAAGTGCAACACGAACAGGTTTGCCCAGGCACCAAGGTCGTTTTTTACTTTTATATGTACTATTTCTCCCTTGACAGTCTCATCTCCCAAACCGAGTACCTTGGGCGATTGTTGGTTTACGGTGCCTCTCCATCTTCCTTTCTCCTTCACTTCTTGCCTGGAAAGATCATAAAACCTTTGACCGTGGTAGCTGGCTGAAGTTCTCTAAGAAGAAGTAGTTCATGAAGTTTAATTAAAGGCACACTGGGAAACTTTTATGTGGGTGGCATTTGTCCAGGACAATGGAGAGATGACATATGCAAGTTTACGAAGCATTAAAAGTAAGTAAAAGAATAAAAAAAAAAATGCAAAGAGCTCCGTCAGCCAGAAAGCAAACATTCAGCAGGGACTGAAAACAGTGTCCCTTTCATGATCCAACCCTTTTGGCAAGTGAGATGGGATAAGGGTAGTGAAGGGGGAGGGTGGGTGTGACCTAACTGAGCTTGGGGAGGTGGCCAGCAGGAATTCTACAGGAATGAACCACATTTTGCAGGGAGTTTTTCGGTGTAAATGACAAAAACCCAAGCCAAAGAGGATAGAGAAAAGAAAAAAAGAATATGCACGGACTCTTACCTTAAACGATGGGATCTAAGTCCTAGACCCCCCGCCGTCTCCCCCACAGCCTCCCTCCCCCATCACCCACTCTGGCTCTTCTTTTCCGGGGCTGGTTTCCTTCTCAGGCAGGGTCTCCTGGAGGTGGGAACTGGGAACTGTAAACTGCTCAGGCTCTCATGGAGCCCCAGGGAGGGAAAAAAACCGAAGAGATTCTTTGTCTTTTTCAGTTCAGGCTGTTGTAAGAAATATACCACAGACTGGGTGGCTTAAACGATTTATTTCTCACAGTTCTGGAGGCTGGGAAGTCCAAGGTCAAGGTCCCAGCACATTCGGTGTCTGGTAAGAACCCGTTGCCTGTTCTGTGAATGGCGGCTGCCTTCTTGCTGTGTGCTCACAAGGGAGAGCCAGCTCTGGCTTCTCCCTCTCTTAGGAGGGCACTAATCCCGTCGTGGGGCCCCACCCTCAGGACCTCATCTAAACCTAACCCTTCCCAAAGACCCACCTCCAAATACCATCACCCTGGGGGTTAGGGCTTCCCTATATGAATTTCTGAGGACAGGAGCCTGCTGTCTATAACATTCCCTTGCTCACATTGTTCCTCAAAAATCTGGGAATTGGATGGATGTCTGACTCTGATGCCCTGAGGCTGTGGCCGGGATGAGAGAGAGGAGAGAAGAAGCAGAAGGCGATATTAGCTCAGGCTCTCTCAGTCAAGCCTGGGAATGTCTGTGGAAAGACAGCTGAAAGTTAAGGTGGCCGGGCTGTTTTCCTCAGGAGACGGACTGCTTTCAGGCCTAGACAGTATTGCTCGAGGCCCCGGGGGCAGAGGGATTCATAGATTCCTGTGGGAAGTTTCTCCCCAGTTCTGTGAGAGGCAGAGACTGCCCCAGGGAGCACTGCAGGAAGTCCTCCTGGATTGCCACCTTGAAGTTTCTGTAGCATGGCAGCTACCGGAACACAGAGATGTTATCAAGGAAGGTGCTTTCAGGAGTGGCCATGCTGGGCCCCTCCCTCAAGTGACTATGGCTCGGGGACTGTATTCATCTTCTGTGGTGCATGCTAAGTGGCCACAAATTTAGCAGCTTAACGTAACACGCATTTATGATCTCTCAGTTCTGTAGGGCAGAAGTCTGGGTGCGCTTAACTGAGTTCTGAGCTTAGGATCTCACCAGGCTGAACTCAAGACTGGCCAGGCTGGCTTTGATCTGGAGGCCAGATTACTGGGTGGGAGGAGCATCTATTTTCAGGATCACTCATTTGGCTGTAAGAACTCAGGTCTTTGCAGCTGGAGGACTGAGCTGAGGTCCCCCCCCCCTTTTTTTTTTGGTCTGTGGGGGTCAGTCTAAACTTCTGAGAGGCTGTCCTCATTTCCTATCCCTGTGACCCTTTTCATCTCTGAGCATTCACCTGCCACCTACCTAGAGAAACTCCCTGCTTTTAAAGGACTTACCTGATTAGGTCAGGCCCACCTGGATCATCTCCATACGTTGAAGTCAGCTGTTCCATATAGCATGTGTATAATGTAATGTCACCACAGGGTAAAATCTACCATATTCAGCCAAGGGATTGTATGAGGCTTGTATACCAGGGGGTTGAGAAATCTCAGGGGATGTTTTGGAATTCTGCCTACCGCAGGGAGATCAACAAGGAGTCTCATCTAGAAGAACCTTGGAGGACAGGCACGAAGCCCGTATGGAACAAGCCTAGGGTCTCACTAAAACACCTGTAGGGGCACAGTAGATTGAGTCGGACTCTTGATTTTGGCTCAGGGCGTGATCTGATGGTTCATGAGTTCGGGGGGTTCTCTCTCTGCCTCTCACTCTGCCCCTCCCCTGCTTGTGCTCGCTCTCTCTCTCTCTCTCCCTCTCTCAAAATAAATAAATAAACTTAAAAAAATACTTGTGGATACTTGAGAAAGGGCAGAGGTAGACATCTCCGGAGGTCCACGTACCATTATATTTTAGGTACTGATGTGCGTAACAAGCAGCATCGCATTGTGGTTATGGGGCCAGACTGATGAACTTCAAAGCCTGGCTCTGTCATTAAGGAGCCCTCAGAACTCCGGCCAGTGGCTAACTTCTGTGTCTCCTGTAGAGATTCCTGAGTTTGGGTGTTTGAAAAGATTTGCCCAGTTCCACAGAGCCCCCTCACATAAATCTTTTTTTTTTAATTTTTTTATCACGTTTATTTATTTTTGAGAGGTAGAGAGAGACGAGGGTGAGCAGGGGAGGGGCAGAGAGAGAGGGAGACCCAGAATCCGAAGTGGGCTCCAGGCTCCGAGCCGTCAGCACAGAGCCCGACGCAGGGCTCGAACCCATGAACCGTGAGATCGTGACTTGAGCCGAAGTCAGTCGCTTCACCGACGCCCCTTCACCCAGGCGCCCCTTGTAAATCTTGTATTTCAAGGCACAGGATATGGTGCAGCAAGAGAAAGAAAGTCCAGCCAAGCATCGAGGGTTCAGGAGACATCGTCTTGGCATGTACTCCCCTGGTCCTCATTTGTACGGGGGAAGCTGGCTGCTCTCTCTCTCTCTCCAGGTGAGACCAGCAAGATCAGTGTGAAGAATCTTGGGGGCGCCTGGGTGGCTCAGTCAGTTAAGCATTCGAGTAAGGCGGAGCGCATGATCTCGAGGTTCGTGAGTTCGAGCCCCGTATCAGCCTCTGTGCTGGCAGCTCGGAGCCTGGAGCCTGCTTTGGATTCTGTGTCTCCCTCTCTCTCTGCCCTTTCCCCACTCGTGCTATGTCTCTTTCTCTGTCTCAAAAATAAATAAACAGTAAAAAAATTAAAAAAAAAAAAAAGAATCTTGGCTTCAGGAAAGTTCAAGGCAAAGTTCCCAGGTGTTAGCCAAGCTAATTGAATGAGTTCGGCTGAGTTCGGCTAGTCACAGAGCCATCAGTGAGGAAACTGGCCCTTGAGACTCTGACTCGAGGACTCTGACACTGGACTCTGAATAGTATTCACAAAGCCCACTACCCTTATTTTGGCCAAGAGTCGCACCCAGACACCCAGGCACCCAGGCAAAAAAAAGACAGAGCTTTCCCAGTCCAGCTATAAATCACTTTTGTCCTTCACAGCTCAGTATATCCTCATCAGAAAAACGTGGAAAATAATAGTATGTATTTCACAGGATTAAACATTTGTTAAGTACCTATATGAGTTTTAGTACCTAGAAAGCGCTGTAATTTTTTTTTAAAAGGAAATACATGCAATCTTAATTATTTCTCAATGCCAGTGAAGCCTGGAATGATTTGTGTTATATGGACAACCGAAGTCGTCTTTTGCAAACTGTTTTCTGGGGGCAGCAAACTTTTTTCCTCCTGGTCCGCTTCATAATTTGGAGGAGAAAGGGGTCAAATTCACCTGTGATGGAGTAGACTTAGTGGAATGCTAATTAAGTGACGTCTCTTAGAAGGGGTCTCTGGGAAGCACAAAATTTGCTACCTCAGAAGCAATGGTTTAGTCCTAGGAGTCCTGATCTGTTCATTTTCTTCGACAGGCAGTGTGTGTTTCAGTAGGTTCTTCTTTATGTGTTATTATGATCATTATAAGTATTTATGTCTGAGGAACATATCGTATCCTCAGTTATTTCCAGAACCTTAACTCTATAAGCAAAGCACCACCAGTCCCTCCCCTCCACCTGCCTCCCCATCTTCATTATTTTGCTAATGAGTCACTTCATCCTGTACTCTTCATAAATCTAATTCTGGCTGGAATATTCTGTCAACACTTGTCTGAGAGACAGTACTTGAAGCTTAGTTACATGGTCCCCAAGAAAATGTTTGAGTTTCAACTGTAACTGTTTTAAACTTAGCGCTTGTGAGTTTATGGCCCTTTGGTCAGGCACTGAGACGACGAGTCACTTAAGGAAATGTGGAAGGAAAGGGTGCAGGAAGAGTCTACATTAAAAACAGCAACAGTGGGGCGCCTGGGTGGCTCGGTCAGTTAAGTGTCCGACTCTTGATCTCGGCTCAGGTCATGAGCTCACAGTTGGTGAGTTCAAGCCCCGCATAGGGCTCTGTGCTGGCAGCGTGGAGCCTGCTTGGGATTGTCTCTCTCCCTCTCTCTCTTTCCCTCCCTCTTTCTCTCTCTCTCCCAAATATATAAATAAATGAGCATTAAAAAGAAATAAAAACAGCAACAACAACAAGAACCGGAGATTGTCGACATTTTTCAGGGTACGAAGTGGTTTTTACACACACACACACACACACACACACACTATAGAAATGTCCAAATTAGAAGAGCTTTCACCCATTTTTTTGTATGGAATTCGTTAGACTTACTAATTACTTTAAAGGCCACTTGAGAAGCTGTCTGTAGAATGTGTTTTGGGATTTACTGTTTTTCAGTGGAGGAGAGCTGGACCGCATGCCGAGCCAGCAGAAGTGGTATCTATCACTCTCTTTTCCTCTAAATTAATTTTTCTATATTCATTTTTTCCAATCCATTTATTTCTCTCAATAAAATTTTCCTTTTGCTTTTAAGATATGTTATCTCTGGGCATGTGAGCTGGGGGTCAGGAAGTGGCTAATAAAAGAATGAGTTCGAGCATTCTGTCGTGTCAAGGTGCCCTGGTTGAATGTCAGATACAGAGCTGGTAAGTCGAGGCAGGAGAACGGTGAACTGACACATCACGGGGTTTTTTGGATGTTATGAAAGACGCAGTGGGGCAACGTGATTCAGAAAATGGGAAAAGCAGGGAAAGACCAACTTATAATAAAACCATATTTCAGCAACTCTAAGATACCACTTATTAAAATACGCCACCTTAGTTTATGTGCCCCTAAGAAAGAAAAAAATGGTGTCAAATGGACTTGATCTTGTTGGGTACTACCTATTTTCTAATATATTCTTGAGCACTGTTCTAGAATTAAGTTAAATTACTTGGAGATAGTTTGATCCTTTCAAGTCTTGTTTTTAATATTTGTAAGGTTGGACCTAAGTAGCTTTTTGCCTAGGGCTAATCAATTGTTTACAACTCCTGAATCAAGACCCTTCTGAGTACCCTACCAAAGACCCCATAAATGAGGAGGGATTTTCAGTCTGGCTCATAGAGAGGGCACTGTGTCTGATCCTGTGTAAGTACTCAGTAGATCTCTGCAGATCTCTGGGATTCTCTCTGTGTGCATCTCTCTCCTCTCCAGTGTTCTGTCTTGTGAACTCTGGCCCCTTGTCTCCTTGTCTCCTCTCTGATTCCTCAACTCAGGGAGTCCATGGGCTTCCACCAAGCTCTCTCCCTTTTCTGTGGCTGGAAAACTCTCAATCTCGTAAACTGGGGACGTCCTAGGGGTTACTTCATTTGCTTCCCATGTTTTCAGGGAATCAGTGTCCTCTGTTGTTGAAATCCAGTGTCTTGCAAACTGTTGTTTCATACATTTGATCAGTTTTATTTTTATCGTTCTGGTTGTGGCTGTAGGTGGGACGGTCAGCCTGGTCCCTGTTACTCCATTTTAACTAGATGGAAAGTCCTTTCTTGTGGTTTGACTTTGGATAAATTACTTAATCTCTTGGAGTAGACAGCAGGCTCTTAAAAGGTTTTTTTTGGTTATTTATTTTTTTTCCCATAACTGCCTCTTGCTTACCTGATGGAACTGACAATCGCATCCCTGTGTTTTTTGTGACAAAATGATGTGACTCAGACTGGCTGGTCGGTATAACCCCCGTCCACAGTGGCTGGGGTAAAGATGGGTCTAGATTACACACTACCCAAATCCTAGTCATTCTAGGAAAAATTGCTAAGGTGTTGTTAAAAACCACTAAGTTTATCTCCGGTGTCACCACAAAGACAATACTGTCGTAGGGTTACCGGCATTAACTTTACCACCATAAGGGAAGACAGTGCCTGAGCACAAGGGGGGGAGACAGCCTTATGGACTCAGCTGTGACAGGAAACAGCACTTTCCGCTTTTCCATTATGTGAACCAATACGTATTTCTCTCCTATGATTCTGGGTTTTTTTTTTTTTCTTCCACTCTTGTTTTGAATGAAGATTCCATGTCTTGAAACCAAAGGAGTCCTGCTAATACATCCCTCTATGCTTTGTTTTTCACATTTTAGGAACAGAATATGTCTGTCTTTGTATATAGAACATATCTATTGTGCATCGATCTATCTCCTAGTGTTATGAGGATCAAATGGAATTGTAGTCTGCTCTAGACAGTGTTTTCTTTAAAAAATTTTTTTTTCTTACATTTTATTTATTTTTAAAAAAAAATTTTTTTTTTCCAACGTTTTTTATTTATTTTTGGGACAGAGAGAGACAGAGCATGAACGGGGGAGGGGCAGAGAGAGAGGGAGACACAGAATCGGAAACAGGCTCCAGGCTCCGAGCCATCAGCCCAGAGCCCGACGCGGGGCTCGAACTCACGGACCGCGAGATCGTGACCTGGCTGAAGTCGGACGTTTAACCGACTGCGCCACCCAGGCGCCCCACATTTTATTTATTTTTGAGAGAGCAAGCGAGAGAGAGAGACAAAGCACAAGTGGGGGAGGGGCAGAGAGAGGGAGACAGAATCCGGAATAGGCTCCAGGCTCCAAGCTG
Source organism: Panthera uncia (assembly GCF_023721935.1). Taxonomy (NCBI): domain Eukaryota; kingdom Metazoa; phylum Chordata; class Mammalia; order Carnivora; family Felidae; genus Panthera; species Panthera uncia. The sequence goes on along the minus strand of NW_026057578.1, from coordinate 7,651,091 downwards.
TCAGCACAGAGCCCGACGCGGGGCTCGAACCCACGAACTCTGAGATCAAGACCTGAGCCGAAGTCAGTTGCTTAACCGACTGAGCCACCCAGGCGCCCCAGTGTTTTCTGATAACAGTTCTTTCTTTTGCTTTCTGTCATTTAGTTGATTTAGAACTGCTACCCTGACTCCCACCTAAGAGTCATGAGTTGGTCTTGTGATCCAGGCCCCTGGGTACATTCCATCCCCCAGCCAAACTGACTGGTTCATGGACGAACGAATATATGGTGCCAGATTGGCCCAATGAGACCCGATGCCCAGGAATGTTGCCCTAGTTGTTAAGAATTCGTTTGGGAGTACTGCTAGTAAACATAAAGTTTCTAGAAGTCTCCGTTGGAGAGGGTCTGCCTGTGAGAGATTCCAACCCCAAGAAGGAAGACAACAAAACTGAACAGTAGGAAGAGAGAAAGCAAAATACCGTGTCAGTCATCAAGGCCCCTCATTCCACTTAGGCATTTTAAAATTCTATAAGCCGATAAATTACTCGTTTTTTTTTTTTTTTCTTAAGCCGATTTGAGTTGGGTTTTATCACTTATAACTTCCATGCCTGGTGAGGATGATGGTGATAATGACAGTGATGATGATGATTGCTGTTATTTCTATTATTGCTGCTGTGACAATGTGCTGTGTGTGTGACAATTGCTGCTGTGACATTTTCCATGTCCCTGGAAAATGTGGACGTGGAAACGTGGGCGGCCCAGGTGGGAATTAGCGCCCTTTCCCGCACCCCGCTTCTCTAACCGCTGCACAATGAACGGGCAGGATCTTAGGTCAGCATGCCTCCGGCAACGCGAAATCAGACCTCTGTGAGTACAGTGGGCAAGAGAAATTTTGCATGCTTCCGTTCAAAAGGTGCTTCCCTTCTTCCCACGAAATCTACCTCTTGCCAATACATCTTCGCAATTTTTAGGTTTGACCCATCACTACACCAGTCAGCGGCAAAGCTCTCCAGATAAGGTGCTAGAGTCCCAGCTGCCTTAAAGAAGATTTCTTAATGAAGCCTCGGGATGAATAAAATATCACGTCTTCCATCACCTCGTTATAGGATGTCGGGGATTACTTGTTCTTTGAAAGTGGTCATCACTCTTTGATGACAACTTGTTAACATTTAGATTGTCATTTTGTGTCCTGGCAAGTAACCACGCTGGCAAGCTACAGAGGGAACTTTGGTATGAAAGACATGGAACAGCCCTCCTGTCTGCAGTGAATAACCTGTTTTCAGTTGGTTCACATCAGACACCCCCCAAAGCAAAAAAAAAAAAAAAAAAAAAAAAAATCTCTCCATTTGGTTCCTGAGAAGTTCAGGGTAATCTTACCCTCCGGAGTGCTTTTGGTCCTCAGACTGGTAAAGGGCATCGTTTCTAGTTTTGCAGGGTGCTAAAACTGGGGCCACCGCGTATGCTGCAAATAAATATTAAAATGATACTCAGCCTCGCCGCTCACAGCGTGTTGCACAGACCGGCGGCAGCTGGCTCGAAATGTAGACTCACAGGCCTGAGCCCAGGTTTGCTGGACTGGAAGCCACATCTTAGTAAGATGGCCAGGAAGTCTGAAGGTACCTTTAAGGGTCAGTAGAGAGCATTTGTTCCCAAACTTAGCTGAGCCTTACAAACGCTTGAAGAGCTCATTAAAAAAAAAAAAAAAAAAAAAAAAAAAAAAAAAAATCATTCCCAAAGCTTGTTAAAAATTATAGTTGCGTGGGCCCAACCCTGAAGATAGTTTTTTCAGTGGGTTAGGTTGCGTTTCAGGTACTTGAATTATTATTATTATTTTTTTTTAATTAATTAATTTTTTTAAATCTTTTTATTTTTTTAATTTTTTTTTCAATATATGAAATTTATTGTCAAACTGGTTTCCATACAACACCCAGTGCTCATCCCAAAAGGTGCCCTCCTCAATACCCATCACCCACCCTCCCCTCCCTCCCACCCCCCATCAACCCTCAGTTTGTTCTCAGTTTTTAACAGTCTCTTATGCTTTGGCTCTCTCCCACTCTAACCTCTTTTTTTTTTTTTTCTTCCCCTCCCCCATGGGTTTCCACCAAGTTTCTCAGGATCCACATGAGAGTGAATCAGGTACTTGAATTATTAACAAGCCCCTCCAGTAATTCAGATGCATGTGGTTAAGAACCCCTGCAGAACCAGTGATCTGGTTACCATGGAATATGCAGACAGGTTTCGCCAAAGAAACGGAAAGAGAGGCTGAAACGATTTCCACCCCTGAGTCAGGACCACTAATGTGCGGCAGTGTGCGCGTCTGTGTCTGCACACGTGCACGTTTGCACACATCTGCGTGTATCCAGTTAGAGTTGCGTGATGCGTGCACACACATACACGGTCTGTTCTGGTGCACGCACACGTGTCTGACACAGTGAAGCGACAGATTTCTAGAACCTAAGCTGGTCTTCTAATGGCCCCGTGGGGACTAGGTTGGCTTCACGTCTAACTTCTTCTTCCTTCTCTGGTTCCAGCAGCAGCATCACTGTTAACCCCGCTGACGGTCCTCAGCACATTTCCATTTATTAACAGGCTGGGTGGTGGCTAACGGCCTGGCGGGAGCCAGACTGTCCCCCCACCTTGAGTCCTGGTACTCGTGCTTTCCAGCTGTGTGGCCTTGGGCAGTTAGCTTACCTCCACAGCCTCAGCGGACCAATTTGTAAAATGGGAATGATGTCCAGTTGTCATGTCAATTCTAATTGTCATGAACTTGACGCAGTGCTTAAAATCACTCGGTAGAGTCTCAAAAGTATCAGCTGTTATCGCTGCTTTGTTGTTATTTGTAAGGACAAATGGCTAGAGAGAAATAGAACACAGAGTTCAGTGTTCATGCGTATGTATCCATAATGGAGATGTGTTTCAGATACGTAGGTATAATATGTGTATACATGAAGCATATCTATGTGTGGGGATATATATTTAGATAGGTATATATAGAATTCTGTTAAACTCAAGCGAAAATTTTTAAATGATTTTCCTCTATGCTAGCATTAGTGGTCCATTTTTTATTTTTATTTTTGATATTAAGGAAATGACTTTTAGTTACCCTTGTAAGTCCGATGAAAGTTTTGGGCCTTTACAGATGAAAAATGTACCTCAGTTCACTCACGTGCATAGTGCAAAATGTGGTGTGTATGACAGGTCAGATTGCCCATGGCGGGGGAAGCAAAATGCATGGGTCCCAGGTTGAGAACTGCACTGACCTCTGAGCCCCTTAAAGGCAGGCACCGTCTTTATTGATATTCGTAATTCTGGTCCCTGATACACCATCTGGCACAGGGGAGGTGCCCCATAATTGGCTATTTTGGCCATTTACATTTTTGATTATGCAGTTGGGTCTTCCACTTCTGTTGGAAAATGATAAGGTGTCGATGAAACATGAGAGTTATTACAGATCTTGGATGCTTCCCATAAAACGCGTCCTTCAACAGCGCTTCTCAAACTTCCCTCTCTACAAGGATCCCCTGGAATTCTTGTGAAATGCAGATTCTGATTCAGTGGTTCTGAAGGTGGAGGGAATGAGATCTTGTGTTTCTCTAAAGCTCCCCGGGGATGCTGATCACCGTGCCCCGAGGTGCCAACTACAGAAGACACAGCGTGGCATGATGGGAAGAAGAGGGGAACCTCAGTCTAGTCCCGGCTCCTAGGTTATGAACTTGGGAGCCTCAGGCAAATTCATTCATTCAGTGCATATTTACTGCACACTGTCTTGTAGTATAGTATTTGCAGGCGCTAAGGATTAAATGGACAAGACTGCCGTTGTTCTACTCCTATGAAGTCTAGTTATCTAAAGACCTACACCTTAATTATTATACTAGAATCTTTCCCCAAGGGCTTGTTGGAGATGAAACAAGCTTATGTAAATAAACCACCCAACACAATGCCTAGCATAGAGTAGGTGTTAAGTATATTGTTCTTTTTGAGGATAAGAGCTCAGACACTGTCCTACTCTTTCTGAATGCAGGCTCTTTCGTAGTGGCCTTGATGTTGGCAATATGATAACCAGCTGGGAATCAGTGATGGAGAGTAAATCAAGGTTCGTGAATAATTCATGAGGTTAATATTGTAAGGTGTAATGAGAAGCTGACGATATATAATTTAAAGAGACCCAGTGACTTTCTGGAGTAAATTCTTGGTCATGAATCAAAAGCTGTGATCTCTAATCTTTAGTTTTTCACGGGCGCTTTTTGAAATTCCGGACGGCTCTCCGTAACTTACATTCCCCTTCCTGTAAAATTAGGTAGTGTGGAATTAACTCATGTGGAAATTGACTGTTAAAACACTTAATATTTCCATTCAACGACTATTTATTGAGCATCTACAAGGCGCTATTCCCTAGTGGGGGCATGAGAAAGTTTGAGTCATAAGTCTGCATCTGAAGTTTTTTGAAATATCAGGAAAGCAAGAGTTACATTCGTTTATGTGTCTCGTTCATTCATTACTCATTTGACACATTCTTGCCAAGTGCATGCTAGAGGGAGCAAGGTTGAATATGATATAATCCCTGACCTCATCAGAGAGGGGGTAAACCTAGATTTTACAAAACTGTTAGGTGGCATGGAAAAGCATGAGGGAAATGGTAGAGTAAGTGTTATAGATTACAAGAATGGCAGAATTTCAAATGTATGCAAAAAATTTGCATATATTTGCATGTTTTAGGAAATGATTTTGCTAGCAGGGGGTGGACTTATGGGTAAATTGCTGGGGTTTATTCATGTTGAGAGATGATGGAAAACATTCTTGAAGAGAGAAATAATACAGCATTTCCAGTGCTATAGGCTGTTTGCTATGTACTGAGGACAGTGCGGGGCAAGTACAGTTTTTGCCAACAAAGAATTCCTATCGAGTAGCAAAGGCAGATAAACAAATTAAAGTCAAGTGTGCTAGGAGCGCTGGGTGGCTCAGTCGGTTAAGCGGCCGACTTCGGCTCAGGTCATGATCTCGCGGTCCGTGGGTTCGAGCCCCGTGTCGGGCTCTGCGCTGACCGCTCGGAGCCTGGAGCCTGCTTCGGATTCTGTGTCTCCCTCTCTCTCTGACCCTCCCCCGTTCATGCTCTGTCTCTCTCTGTCTCAAAAATAAATAAACGTTAAAAAAATTTTTTAAATCAAGTGTGCTAAATATCAAGTAGAACTGTGAACAAGGTGGAGGTAAAGCCAAAGGCGGAGGGATTAAATCTTTGTGAAAGTGGGGGATTTCTTTTTTGGCTGAGGCTGGTGACTTACGGAACTCCAAGCAGGTTTTCTGAGAAGGCTGTGTGTTGTTGTGGTTGACATAGGAGTTTCCAGGAGGACAGGGAGGAAGAGGTAGTCTGTGCAGAGTAATCAACACAGGGACATGTGAAGTCTGTGCCTTCAGGGACTATAGTTCGGTGTTGCTCGAATCTCAAGGGTGAGGCAAAGACTGAAAAGAAGAGAGGGGAGCCTGGGTGGCTCAGTTGGTTAAGCGACCGACTTCAGCTCAGGTCATGATCTCATAGTTTGTGAGTTCCAGCCTTCCGTCGGGCTCTGTGCTGACAGCTCAGAACCTGGATCCTGCTTCAGATTCCGTGTCTTCTTCTCTCTCTGCCCCTCCCCCACTTGTGCTTTTGTGTGTGTATGTGTGTGCGTGTGCATGCTCTCTCTCTCTCTCTCAAAAAACATTTAAAATTTTCTTTTTAAAATAAGTAAACTTAAAAAAAAGGAAAGAAACCAGAGTGATGGGTACCAATCTGGTTAATAAAGGCCTTATGTCACAGAAAGAGGTTGGCATGTGGAAAGGAAACATGGCAGGAGAGGAGGCATGAGGAGACAGGAGTTCTGCACGGGGCTGTGCTGTGGCTTCTCCTCATGGCAGGCTCCTCAGAAGCAGGTCCTGAGATGAGGCTCCATGAGAAAGTCATTTGAGAAAGTCATTTGGAGCTGGGAGAAAGGGGGAAGGAAGTGACAGAAACAGAATAGCAAAGGAGGAGAAATTAAATCCCACGAGGGGCAGGCTCAGCCTGACCCTGGATGGGACTCCAGAGTCCCATCTGGGAGTCATGCTAGCCTCAGGCGGGGATGCTGGGCTTTTATACTCCTGCATCAGTCAGTCATTGGTTCAAGGCTGCCCTCGGAAAGACCAAATGCTCCTGGCCTGCTTTTCAGTAGGCACAGTGCAAGGGCAGTTTTCTGAAGAGAAACACAAGGGTGGCCTTTGTAGGCAGAAGCACACCGAAGCTGGGCCGGTGTGGTGAATGAATCAGGGAACGTGAGTGCAGAAAAGCAAGTTTACTGGAGTTGAAGTATGGTGGGTACCAATGTCAGCCCATAGATGCAGAGCGAAATCCTTTTCTTCCTAAAATTTTAATTTTTATTGAAATTCCTCATTTTGTCCTGGTAGCAGACATTTAATACAGCAATCTGTAGACTCCTAACCTTCTTTTGGGGATTATGTCTAAAATTTGGATTGTAAAATGCCAAGGCCTTGGGAGGAGGGATGGACATCTTGTTCTCAGTGTCTGCTGAGACTCCCCCCCCCCCCAGGTAATCTAGTTATCTATCGCCCATCTGCACGGATAACCATGGAGATGCCCCAGTTTTCCAGAGTCAGGGATCCTCTGCTGTTTCAGTACCTCTTGGGTGATAGAGTCTCTCTGTTCTAGTCCATACTGTTTGTATAAAACACTTACAGGAAGTTGTTTAAATCCACTGTCTAGAGGTAAATGCTGTCTTTACCTACCTCTGGCATCATCTGCCTCCCTGGGATCCCATCTAAGAAATGAGGTCTAAGACACCTCTGTCCTTGGATACCTCTGTACTTGGATACTTTGGGGAGTTGGCCAATCTTCGTTCTTCAAGAATATAGTCCATAGCTCTTTTCTCTGAACTATGTTTATACTCAATCTATACTATACTCAATCTATACTAAGATGTATATACCAAGTCTATACTACAGATGCATATACTTAAATTATCAACCTCCAACTTTCACCCTTCTGTCTGTGCTGGGAAATTTCTCTACCAGAGAGAGTTGGACAAGGTTTGCTCCCCAATTTTTATAAAAAGAGAAAATCCAGGGGAGGCTCCTTTTATTCTTGCTTTCTGCCATTACATTCCTTCTCTCATTTGGCACAGAGAAGTATAGTAGGGCCCAGCGATTAAGGACAAAGGAGAAAAGAGAAATAGTAGGGGAAAGTACATGGTTAATATTTCAAGAACATGGTCCTCATACCCAGAGATAACAGCAAGAATATTTTCTCCTATTCTGCCCATTATTTAAATTTCATCTTGGTCCTTTTATCTCATTTAATATCTGTAGATGGCAACTGAGGATGCGGCTTAGAATCACTTGGGGGAACTTAAAAAAAACATACAAATACCTGGATCCCACCTCAGATCAACCACATCCGAATTCCTAGGAGTGGGGTTCAGATATTTGTATGTTTTTAATCCCACTAGGTTATCCAAGGGTGGGTCAAATGGGGTGGGAACAACGGTACTATGGATTTTTACTTGTTATAAATGATCCTCACCTGGTCACCTCCGAGAATGGTTATGCCAGATGCAGAATCTTGGCATTATTGCATCAACGCCCAGTGTCTTTCCGTGTGGAGTCCCACCTGGATCCCTGTGTTGCCAGGAAACCATCTCATTTCAAGCTGTATTCTTGGCCCCAATGTATTATTTACAAGCTTTGCAGCCATTTAATAGTGTGTGGCAATATATTACAGTTGCAACGATGAAACACATTTAAATTGTTTCAGATTATATTGCTAAATATAAGGAGAGCGAGATAGAGATATAGAAAGATAGAAAGACAGGGATACAGATATATAGCCAGGTAATTCACCATGTTCTTTACTTTGTGATTGGTTATTACCATGGAAAAATGGCTTTTTGTTCTAGGATATCCCCGAATGATTCCATGTAATGCGGTGATGGAAACCATAAGCTTTGAGATAGGCCCGGGTCTGCCGTGTGTGGCCAGCCTTCAGTCTTCCAGGGCCTTGGTTGTCTGCCCATCTCCTAAATGGAGGTAGACGTTCCTACCTCATAGGACTGTTGGAAGGATGAAATGTGAATTCGATTGATGGAGCATTTGACACACAGTGAATGCTCAATGAGTATTTCTGTGTTGTCGTTGTTTTTTCGATTTTCCTGCTATAATCCATGCAAGCAGACACCATTAGAAGGAGTCACGATTTTTATGAGGGTGCAGGGCAAGGGGCACACAGGTCTTCTGTCTGGATGCCTGACCTTGCTATCAGTAACACTCCCACACATCTTCTAAGGAAAGGACATATGTATGTTGCATACATGCCCCAACAGCCGACGCCCATGAATTTCTTATGTCGACTATCATCTGCAAATGACAATCTGTTTTTGGGATTCCAGATTGCATTTAACATTGATTGATAATTATCATATTTCAGAGTTGGGTGCTCACGGTCGAGCTGCTGAAACCTGACAGACATATTTCATCCGAGGCTCATTTGTCTTCTCCGATAAGTAAAAGGTACTGCGTGTTCGCAATGTATCCAGCACGGCGCGCTGCTGAGAGGGACCGTCTCCCTCTGACGCTGGCCCCAAGATTGATTTTCCATCCTGAGTGCTCTCTGAGGCAGCCACAAGCCTGAGTCCCTTCTCATTAATATTTGGTGGCATTTATGATGACAGCCTCATCGTGAGTAAGTGGGGACGATTATGCCGGGTCAGGTGTGGACTTTATCGGCTGCTGTGTCTGAATTGGAAGGCTGTGATTTAGGGAGACATGCTCGTTGGGAAAACAAAAAAATGAGATAATGAGTTTTGCATTAATTTTGAGAGTCGTAAACATACCCCGTGTAACCTGAGATCAAGTGAGAGCCAGCTGAGACTCCATCCCAGGTGCGTCCCTGGGTTTCAGATATGTTAAATGAAGGCGCGGGGGTGTTTTGTTTGTGTCCGATGTCGGTTTCAAAAAAGTGAAAGGGTCAAAATGGAGAAAACGGGGAATCCCTGGCTTGAATTTTATTTCATGTATTTGTCAGGTATTAATCAAGTGCTTACTTATATGCCGATACCGTGGTGAGGGGGTTGGTCACAGGGACACTAACAGCATTGCTACCACTACTGTTAGAAAAATATCAATGGCTAATAATTCCCGAGGGTTTCAGACATGCTGGGCTCTGTCTGAACACGCTTCATCTTGTATAATTAGCAGGGCCCTGCTCACATGAAGGTTTCCATTTAGTGGGACACAAGCAGTAGCAACATTAAGCTTGGAAATTTCGTGAAAGGAAAGTACGGCGCTGTGGGCATTCAGCAAGGTCACGGTCGGATCCAAACCAGAAAGTTACCTGAAATACAACCCTGGGCATCGGCTGCATTTACAAGCCTGAGCTACACCGCAAGCTACATACGTTTTGGGAATTCCCTTCTTTGCACTGTTGATAGTGTTTGCTGTTTAGAAAGCAACATCTAAAAGGATATGAATTTAAGAGAAGAAAGGCAACACTGAGCTCTCCCAACAGATCCCGTCTTGCCTTTCGGTCGGTCCTTCTTCCTGCTCCAGGTCTGGCGAGGATAGCAAAGTGAGAATGCTCCATCGGGGTCCATGAGAGGGGGTGCAAGGTTAGTCTGCCTTCTGGCGCACACCTCAGCTGGTGATTTCTGTCTGACTTGACTTTTTGCACTCAATATTTATATTCTTCAGCGCGAGCTATGTCTGGGTGTTGAATGACAGTAGGGTTTCTCAGGTTTCTGTTTTGTTTTCATTACCATCTACCTAAGGAGGCTTTTTGGACACTTTTTTTTTCCCTATCTTCCTGCCCCATGAAAGTTTTAACACCACAAAATATTTGGCACCCCTGGTTTTGAACTATATGTAGACCTGTGCTTCATGCATGAGAGAAATAACACTTTTTTTTTTAACCTCCCCAAAGAATCGGTTCTCCCTCTTGGAGGAGAGATTGTCTCCTTCTCTCTGGTCTCTGGTCTTCCCCTCCTCTGTCTCTCTCTCAAAAATAAATAAATATTAAAAAATAATTTTAAAAAAGAGCAAATCTTTTCCTTAGTCAAGCATGGGCTTGTTTTCACCTTACCATTGCCCTTCCCTATGTCTGTCCCCTCTAAAAACATAAAATAATTCCTCAGAGTTCAGTGGCTTCATGCCTTTCCCTCTTTGCTCACCCCTATCACTTTTCGCCTCTTAAATCTGGTTTTGTTTCTCCTGCTCCTCTCCACCCCTAAAGAGATCTTCGGCCTTCTGGTGATGACAGTGGCATATTGGTCCAATCCCATGAACTTTTCTGAACACAACTGCTAAAAATGTCTGCACTAATTTTTACATTGGCTTTTCCTCACCACTTCCGAAATCATCTCCTTTTCTTGTTTCTCTGTGTATTCCCTTGGTTCTTTTAACACCTCTGTCAACTCCTATGTTCAGAGTTGTTTTTTTTTTTTTTTTAAAAAAAGAGATGAAAGTAATCAATGTATGTAGTAAAAGAAAAAAAAAACATACAACAGGTTCTCCTGTGGTATTCCTTTTTGGGTGGTATTCCTTTAAATTTTCTGGGGCATCTCTTTGAGTCTTTTTCTTTCTTTCTTTCTTTCTTTCTTTCTTTCTATTTTCTTTTTTTTATAAAATTTTTTTTCTTTTTACATTTATTTATTTTTGAGAAACAGAGTAAGACAAAGCATGAGCTGGGGAGGGGCAGAGAGAGAAGGAGACACAGAATCTGAAGCAGGCTCCAGGCTCTAAGCAAGCGGTCAGCACAGAGCCTGATGCAGGGCTCGAACCCATGAACTGTGAGATCATGACCTGAGCCGAAGTCGGACGCTCAACCGACTGGGCCGCCCAGACACCCCTTTCTTTTTTTAAATGTAGGATGCATTCAAAGGATAAAAACTTCTGGTTATCAGGTAAATAAGTTATGGGAGTGTAATGTGTAGCTTTGCTGACTAGAGTTCACAATACCACCATATGCATATTTGAAAGTTGCCAAGAGGGTAAATCTCGAAAGTACTTATTAAGGAAAAGAAAATTGCAACTATATGTGAGTGACTGATGTTAACTTATTGTGGTAACCATTTCACGCTATATACATATACCAAATCATTATCTTGTATGCCTTGGACTAATTCAGCGTTAGAAGGCAATTACATCTCAATAAAACTGGAAGAAATATATAGGGTACATTGACAGTACTTTAAAAAATTCCTACATGTCTAATATCGTCTTTCCTTTGCCCTTACTCCTGGTTGGAAATTTAATTGCTTATAAATTGCTATTATCAGTTTGAAGATTATGGAATTCTGAGTTCAGCAACTTTTCCTCTCACAACTTGGAGGCATTGAACTCTGTTGTCTTCTACTATCTAAGTTTCTAGTGAATTCTGATACTGTCTTCTTTGTTCCTCGGTAGGAAGAATGTCTTTTGTTTTCCCTTTTCTGTAAATATATATATATATATATATATATATATATATATATGATATTTATAATATATATGTAATTACAACTATGTGAGGTGTGTATATATAAATATATATAATTGTAACTGTGGTGTGTGTGTGTGTACGTACACACACACACACACACACACACACACACACACACCCAGCATGGAGCCCAATGTGGGGCTTGAACTCAGGACCCTGAGATTAAGACCTGAGCTGAGATCAAGAGTCAGACTCTTAACCGACTGAGCCACCTAGGCGCCCCTTTTCTGTAAATATTTTTAATTCTTCTTCATCGTTAGCATGCTGATTGTATCTTATTTTTTCTACCTGGTACTTCAAAACATTCTTCCAGTCTGAGGACGGATGCTTTTCTTCACCGAGGGAAGTGGTATTCTATTATTCTTTGGTTATCATCTCTCTCTTGTTATTTCTGTTCCCTACCTTTTTCCAACTCCTGTTAGCCAAATGCTGGGCCTCTTGGATCTTTTTATTCATGTCTTCAACTCTTTAGTTCCTATCTTGTTTTCTCCCTTGGCTTTCTCATGTAGAAAACGTGCTCACCTTCATCTAGTACGTTACCATGATGCTGAGCTCTACCTTTTTCTCAGTCTCTCCATAGAACTGTTGATTTCTGTGTCATATTCTCAATTTCCAAACTCTCTCTTCAAAGATGTTCTCATCGTTCCTTTTTAATAGTATCCTGTTCTTTTTTAAGGGCTATAATATTTCTCCCAAAGACAAACAGAGCAGAGACTCCTTCGTCATGCTTTTCCCTCCACCCCTGGCTTCAGAGCCCATCTACCGCCTGTCTCCTGAGCTCCAACACTCATACTAGCAGCCTTCTTGACTCCTTGGAAAGCAGGTCCACTAAGGCTGAAAGCTGCTGCTATAAACCTCCTGTCTGTGGATAGGAGCCCCATCTGCCCTGGATGTTCTGGTCTTCAATCAACTTCCTGGTGCCTCTTATTCTAGTTGCCATAGGGCTAAATACCAGGAGCCCTTAATCTGAAAGTTGTGGGTCCCGTAAGGCTTCATCAAGGAATTCCGTTTAAGCTGGGGTTGGAAAGATGTGAGGAATTTAGGAATCAGTGTTGCAGATCTATGCATTCTTGTTCTAGCCTCTCGTGTCTACAGTCACTCTTCTGTGTGGCAGACGTTGCTAATCCCCTAGCCAATGCCCATGACTACTTTTTAAAAAAAATTTTAATGTTTTTTTTATTTTTGAGAGAGTGAGAGACAGAGTGCAAGCAGGGGAGAGGCTGAGAGAGAGGGAGACACAGAATCGGAAGCAGGTTCCAGGCTCCGAGCTGTCAGCACAGAGCTTGATGCTCGGCTGGAACTCAGGAACCGTGAGATCATGACCTGAGCCGAAGTCGGACGCTTAACCGACGGAACCACCCAGGTGCCCGTCATGACTACTTTTTTATTAGCCGAATCCTAATTTTGTTCAAAAGGACAGGTCTGACAGCCAATAATTTGCTTTGCTTTCTATCCAATCACCTTTAGAGTTGGAGAGAGAAAGTCCTGTGAGCGCACTTTATTATTGAGATGTTGGTATAAATCCCCCCGGGGAAGATAATCCTTCTAAACAAAAAACAAAAAGCCCATCTAGGAGAGAGGTTTGCTTTGCTTTGCTATTGCGCAGAACAGGGATACAATGACTGGAGGTGCAGCAGCTGTCCTGCAACCATGAGGATAAAAGTCACATACCATACAGATCTGAAGCGCGAAAGAGTTTGGCTTTTTAGTGATGTTCTTGAGCAACTGTGTGAGCCATGAAGACATTCCTCCTGAATTTGTAAGGGAGAAAAATAAATACACTCTAATCTAGACCGTGTTAGATTTTCTGTCATTTCTAGTTCAATATGATCTTAATGAACCACACTAGTGCAGGTGTTCCTTATGCTTTCGGTGAACTACTGGATAAGTGGCTCTCCAGGTGTGGTCTCAGAGGCATCGGCAGCACTTAGGAATTTCTAGAAATGCAAGACCTACTCTAGGGATGGGTGCCAACAATCTCTGTTCTGACAATGGTCCGGGTGATTCCGATGCACAAACTAAAGTTTGAGAACCACCAGAATAGTCATGATTCAATTGACTGCCTTGAATTTAGGCTTCCTTTCCTTGAAAAAAATGTTTTAAGTTTATTTATGTATTTTTGAGAGAGAGAGAGAAAGTTAAGTCGGGGAGAGGCAGAGAGAGAGAGGGAGAGAGAGAATACCAAGCAGGCTCTGCACTACCAGTACAGAACCCGATGCAGGACTCGAACCCATAAACAGTGAGATCACGACCTGAGCTGAAGTCAGGCACTCAACCAACTGAGCCACCCAGGTGCCCTTAAAAATTTTTTTTATGTTTATTTATTTTTGAGGCGGGGGGGAGGATGTGAGTTGGGGAGGGGCAGAGAGGGAGACAGAATCTGAAGCAGGATCCAGGCTCTGAGCTGTCAGCACAGAGCCCAACGTGGGGCTTGAATCCATGAACCATGAGACCATGACCTGAGCGGAAGTCAGAGGCTTAACCAACTGAGCCACCCAGGTGCCCCTCCTTGACCTTTTAATAGTACATTATCAAATAAATTTCCCTCAAATGAAGCACTATATATACACACTGTTCCTTTTCTGTTATGACTCCCCATTGCTTATTGAACCGAGTAAAAGCATCTGAGTCAGTTATTCGTAGCTGTTGAAAATATTGGCTTGGCCATGTTCTTCATTAAAATTTTTCTTCTATTTTCAATTTTCTTTTCAAATCACATGATCCTGGTAAAAGTACCAACTTACGCGGACAGAAGACATTCCCCGTCCCGCCCCCACGCCAGGATCGTTATGTCACAACTTTTGTCTTTATTCTTGGAAGCCCTGTCCGCCATTCATCATGCGTAAATAATTGCAACCATATGCACGAGAGCTTTAAGAGACTTTCTCTTTTCGGATCATACATGCCTTCATTTGTACCTTTTTGATGGTAGTTTGAATTGTTGTTGTTTTATTCATGGAGTAATTTATGGAACTGGAGAATATACCTTGATAATTACATTTTAAAAGAATGTAACGTGTAATTAAAATTAAACAAAATATAATTTTATGCATAAATGCATTTTTGGAAAATATGTGCACAAGTTGAATCTAATCATTATAATTTTCTATAAACATAATGAGTGCTAAATTGTTATTGATTATTCATTTTTTTACCACGCCATCTGGGACTCTGACACTGGAAGGATGTAATGATTACTTCTACTGTCATCAAGTTATTTTAAATTTAAAGATGATAAGAGATAGATTCCTTTTTTTTTTTCCTAAAGCAAACTTCACAATTACAGCATGGTAATTAACTTTTAAATTAGGGAAAAAAGATGCTATATTTTTTTTCTTTAAAGGAATATGTTGGGATATAAAAATGAATGTATCTGTGATATTTCATTTTTTTAAACGAATCTCTTAAAGGCAGTCATAGAGACATGGCTATTCATTTCATTTCAGTAACTCCTAGTTAAAAGGCTCACATTCTACTTATCAAATTAATTTCAATACTTTTACGTTCCTTGAAAAGTCTTAATGCAGTGAGGCTTTTTTTTAGGGGTGGGGGGAGCGAAAGATTATTTATATGACAAAATTATCTTTTACTTCTGAGAATAATTTGAAGACTTTACAGAGAAATAGTGTACAGATTTCTAGGTAGACATGATATGCCCTCCAGGAAATACAGACATTGATACATTTAATGCATTTTTCCAACTGTATAATGTGTATACATAAAAATACACACACGTGGAAGCATTGGTGAAAATAAAAGCTCACTCGTGTTCTTTTTTTTTTAAAGCTAATTTATTTATTTTGAGAGAGAGAGAGAGAGAGAGCCCAAGCAGGTGATAGGCAGAGAGAGAGGGAGACGGAGAATCCCAAGCAGGCTCCACGCTGTCAGCACAGAGCCCGACTCGGGACTTGAACTCATGAACCATGAGATCACGACCTGAGCTGAAACCAAGAGTCAGACGCTTTACTGACTGAGCCACCCGGTGTCTCTCACTCATGTGTTCTTAACATTCATCAGTTCCCACATCTTTTTCTCATTGCATTTATATGTGGACACACACATGTGCTTTTTTTTTTTAATGTTTATTTATTTGTTTTTTGAGAGAGAGAGAGAGCGAGAGAGAGCGAGCAGGGGAGGGGCAGAGAGAAAGAGGGAGACACAGAATCAGAAG
The DNA here is from genome assembly GCF_023721935.1 of Panthera uncia. NCBI lineage: Eukaryota > Metazoa > Chordata > Mammalia > Carnivora > Felidae > Panthera > Panthera uncia. Next base: position 7,635,448 of record NW_026057578.1, on the reverse strand, counting down.
CAGGCTCCAGGCTCTGAGCAGTCAGCACAGAGCCTGACGCAGGGCTTGAACTCACGAATCACGAGATCGTGACCTAGGCTGAGGTTGGACGCTTAACCAACTGAACCACCCAGGTGCCACCATACACATGTGCTTTTTTTACCTACCTCATAGGATATCATATTATACATCCTTAAACCAAGTGATTTACTTCACTTATTTCTAGTTAAAACTATTTATTACATTATAGTCAGGAAATTTCTGCCTTTTGAATTTAATTGTGCATGTGCTTTCTTAAATAACAAAGTATGTATTACGTTTACAAAATAATTTTTTTAATCAACTTGAACTGTCAAAAACTGAAAGAGCTATCCGTTCATTTGTGTATTCTTTCATTTATATATGGAAAATTATAATGGTTGGTCCTTACTCTCTCTGGGAAGATTGGGGCTATTCCTCCTATAAAAACTGATAGCATTTACGTATATGACCTTTTGTCAATTTAAAATTCTGTAGATACTGTTGATGATCTGGTTGAATTACCTTGTATTCTGTATATTTTAATAAGGATATTTCAGTCGCTTGAATTTTGTTATAAATGTTTATTTGTCATGTCTCTTCTGTGTTTGTTTCTTTTTTTTGCTTTGTTTTATGGGAACGTGTGTACAATTTCCTGGTCAAATATTTCAGCACCAAACAATGGAGAAATGGTAGTGTTTATGTTAATATTGCACATCTTTCCTTTTTTGCTTGAATTCATCAGCTATGTTTTACCTTTTTCTTTTTTCTTTTTGTACCTAAGGCAGAAACCTCATGGATCACCTGCTGAGTGACCTGTGTGGCTTTGAGAAAGTTATTTAGTGGCCTTGTGATTCTGTTTTCCCATTTGCAACACAGTAATAAAATAGTACTTACCTTGTGTAGTTGGTATTAGTATAACATAAAATAAAAATCTTTATAGGGCTTGGAACATGACTGACAAGCATTAAATGCTCCATAAATGTTTTTTTACTCTTCTTTTTCTCCTGTACCATATCTTTTACTTGTGTTTCCTGTAATGAGCATTTAGATAATTTTTCTGAACATTTATTTATTTTTGAGAGAGAGAGATGGAACGTGAGCAGGGGAGGAGCAGAGAGAGAGAGAGGGACACAGATCTGAAGCAAGCTCCAGGCTCCGAGCTGTCGGCACAGAGCCTGATGCGGGGCTCGAACTCACGAGCTGTGAGATCATGACCTGAGCTGAAGTCAGACGCTCAACCGACTGAGCCACTCAGGCGCCCCAAGTTAATTTTTTAATTATAATGTAAGATCTTTTGTCTTTTAAGTAAGGCTGTATATTTTCATATTTATTACTCACAAGGTACTTGGGTTTAGTTTTTATCTGTGTTTTGAGGGGGTGTGTATATGTTTATTTGTTCACTCAAATATTTTCTGTTATTTTTTTACTGATCATACCACCGAAATGTAACCTTGAAGAATGAGCCAACACTTCCCTTGACTTGTGCACAAAGATTAAAATTTGTTCCCATTCCACCCCCAGATAGCATGACTCGGTTTTCCCTGGTTCCCACCACTTGGCTTTTTCCAATAGTGCCTTTATGTGGTTTTTTGGTTTTTTCTTTTTTTCCATAGTTGCTTTCATTTGGAGAACTTTGCTTTGAGATTACTGAATTTGTATATCTCTTTTGTATGTTAACTTCATGTTAACTTCAATTTATGGTGATAGAAAATTGCAAATACTTGGCTGATTCCCTTATGGTTTCTGTTATGAAATAGAAGATTTTGGGAATTTGAGTTAGGCGTGTAGGTAAGTGGATAAACTCATGTTGCTGCTTAGAACTAGAAACATACTATGTCATTTCTCTTTAAATACCACGGTTGTTCCTTTCTCTCTATTTCCTGATGACAGCAAAGCCTGCACCAGTATTGTGCTCGCTCGCTCGCTCGCTCTCTCTCCATATATTTATATACATACACATAAAAATATATACACTATATACTATATATATATATATATACTATATGATATATATATATGTATATATATGCATATAGTCCTGTGGTTTACATGATTATAAGAGAAAACCACACCTTTGTGTTATCATAGCCCAGTGTCTACTCTGCACTTGGCATAGCTCTCATAAAGCTGTCTTGAACTCAATGGCTTCAAAAAGGAAAAAAAAGAAAAAACAAAACCAACCTGGATTTCTTTAGATTAAATTTATTCTTTGGAAGTAGAATCTGGTTTATCTTGGTAGTGGGCTCAATATTAAAAGAAAATGTAATTTAAAATAAGATTCCTTTTGCTTTTCTCTTGTATGTCCCTTCAGCGGGCTCTCTTTTTAATCTCTGTACCGAGGCCCTACTGTTCTCCTTCCCTTGTAAAATAAAAGATATGTGCTTCGAGAAAGTCTCCAAAGGGAGATAACTTAAGGAAAGCCATGGTAACAAACGTGGGATTCTTTTACATGCTCCTGGAGATTGAGAAGTTCCACAAATAAATGATCCTTTGTCACTGCTTCCTCTTTTCTTCTTTGTTTGCTTTCTAAAGCATGTGTCTCCAGGTAATTAGTTTTATGAAATGTGAGTGTCGTAATACTTAAAAAAATTTTTTTTAAGTTTATTTATTTATTTTGAAGGAGACAGACAGCGCAAGTGGGGGAGGGACAGAGAGGGAGGGAAAACGAGAATCCCAAGCAGGCTCTACACTGTCAGCACAGCACCCAACATGGGGCTCGAACTCCCGAAACCGTGAGATCATGACCTGGGCCGAAACTAAGAGTCGGAGGCTTAACTGACTGAGCCACCCAGGTGCCCTGAGTGTTATAATATTTTACCCCTAAATCTTTTGGGATTTCTTATCGTAGATGAATCTGATAACAAGCTTAGGATCTCACTACAGATTACATTAGTACGTTCACTTAGCAGGATTAAATTAGGAGGGGGTATAGCAGGGAAGAAAAAGAGTGACTAAGATCGTCTTCATTTGCATTCGGTGCTGCCATTTGGGAATCCCATTATGACTTTTCCCATTATGGCCAAGTTTCTAAGATTTCCTGGGCTCAAGTTTTCCTCACCTGTAAAACTGGAATAATAATTACAGTATCTATCTTAAAAGCTCGGACTTTTAAGGACTGAATAAGATTGTGCATATAACTCTTTGGCACAGCGTTGGACAGATAGTAAGCCTCAAAGTTAGCAAACAACAGCAGCACCCATATGCCTGTATTGTTTCTTATGTGACAGTGGCAAATTCCTTTTCACCTTTGCCACCAAGTTCACAGGCTGGCGATGACCACCACAGTAAAAGCATTGGTGCGTTTTCATTCTGGCCTCTTCCCTTCCACAGCTACCTTTCCAAACGCACGAGGATGGCCATTAGGTGCTTTTTCTCTTCATCTTACTCACTTTTCAAGCCTGTCTCTGTTCACAGCCACACTCACTGTTGGCTCACCTTGGGAAACGACACAGTCCTTGCCCAACAGGCGGTTTTGGAGAGAAGACAGATGGAAATCCTGTCTCTCTCCTCTGTTCTTACTAATGCCCCTGTCCATCTACCCTGGTCCATAGCTGGAGGAAGGACTAGGGAAGTTATTCAGTACAGGACAGTGGCAAGATTTCTAGCTATTCAGGCAAATTTTTGACCCTAGGAAAATGAGCCCACGTGTTCCCCAGAACTGGGACTTTGCTTCTTGGAAGCAATGGCCACCGATTTGCACACACTTATTTTATGCACACGGACTAAAAGGAAGTTAATATGCATTCGCAACACAAAAAATCTCAAGTCTGGGGGTTCATCCAACTGTTTGCATTTCTAAACCCCTCAAGATTTCATTCCCTGCCTACTGCAGACACACTTCCCAAATTCCTCTCTGGACTATTCCTCATATGGCTCTGGTTGCACCACGTGTCGCTCTTTCTGTGAATAATGCTTAATTATTTATTTTTTTAACATATGCCTTTTCATATTTCCATGTTATTTGCGTGAAAAGGATGTCTGGTTGTGAAGGCCACCAGGACTGGGTGGGTGCCTTTAGACTCAGTTATGTTCCCCACTTCATTTGATGGAATTCTAATCGTGCTCATGGCTCATCCAGCGTCTCTGGTTGCAAGAATATAAACGTCACGAAGACCTACTTGTTTCTTTGGCTGTTTTCCTAAATATATATTTGCCTGAATTCACTAGCTTAATGCTTTCCCTTGCTGTTAATTAAACCTGGTATGCTGTGTCCAAAGCTAATTATTCTGCTGATCTTTTCTGTACTGAACACTGTCAACTTCTTTCTCTCTCTCTCTTTCAACCCTTCTCTCTCTCTCTCTCTCTCTCTGTCCCTCTGTCTCTGCCTCTTTCTTTCTTAATTCTCTGGCTTGTCTCCTCATTTTTGGAATACCTTCTGGTCTCCATTAGGTTTTCTGTTTCCATGAAGCACACTAAATGCTTAATAATAGCGCATTCATAGATTGATTGACCAGTTGGCCTCCTCGCGACAAGCGGAGGGTTTGTGGGATTGTGCACATACATAGTTGGATGATTTAGGGCAACAGGAGAGGGTGTGGATCCCCCTGAGTTAGCTCTGTTCTGAGGATAATCCAGTTTGACTACAAGAATAGCAGTGTCTTATTCCTCTTACCCCCAATTAGACCACTTTGAAAAGTCCAATAAGATGCTGCTTAATTTCAGTGTCTATTACAACAGAAATAATGAGGAAAGAATAACTTCTGAGTCAGGTGAGAAACAGAAGCACAGCCTATTTCTATGCTGATAAAAGTATAAGGATTCATGCAGGACCTCAGCTCCCTCATTCTGCAGTAAATACACACACTTCCGTTTATCCTGACAGACCATGGATGCTTGACCGTGGGGACTCAACGTTATCCGTGAGGGTGGTGGAGAGGAATCTATGAACAAGGCGACCGTAATAGAACGTGGAAGAGCCCATGCGCCCCGGAACCCCTTCTGCTACTGCCTGCAGCCGAGATGGTGGCAAGCTGCCTCTGTGGCATGGTGTGAGGTGTGATACGGGCGGAGTGCTCCCCGGACATCAGGCTTTCTTCCAAGAGTCTCGTCCATGTTGTTGAATTCGATCTGTATAGATATCCCATGAGGTTGAAATGAGCTATGCTTGTCCATGGGCACACAGCATGCAAACATCGTGGCTGGCATGAAAGCTAATAGGGCCTACCCCACTCCTCTACAGTCTTCATTCTTACATTGTACTCGGATGTGCCTAAGGGAGGGGCTGCGTCTCAGTGGAGGTTAATTGATATTTTTGTGTCTCGTACTTCCAAGTGTTCTAAAACGAGAGAAAGGGAAAAGAGGAAGGGCAATGAGAGGAGAGGGGGGAGAGAGAGAGGATGGCTTTGTTATTAGAATAGTAGCAGTAGGGGTGCCTGGGTGGCTCAGCTGGTTAAGCATCCCGCTCTTGATTTTGGCTCAAGTCATGATCTCTCAGTTCATGAGTTTGAGCCCCACGTCGGGCTCTGCACGGACAATGTGAAGCCTGCTTGGGATTCTCCCTCTCCCTCTTTCTCTGCCCCTCCCCTGCATGCGCATGCTATCTCTCTCTCTCTCTCTCTCTCTCTGTCTCTCTCACACACACACACACACACACACACACACACAATAAGTAAATAAACATTAAAAATAAAATAGCAACAATAATAAAATTTGTCTTTAAGAATGCGGGCAATCTCTCTTGATAGTTTACTGTTCAATCCTTTCGCCCACCAAACAAACAAATATGTGAGCAAAATACAGCCCAGACGAAAAGGCTGTGCTGGGATTTTTTTCTTTCTTCCTTTTTGTTTTAACATTTTGTTTTAAAGCGGTAATGAATTCCTTCTTTGACTTAATTAGAAAATCTGCCTCACTTCCAAACTAACACTCAGGTAAGTGTCAAACTTCCAATTATACACATAAAAAAAATATGTTTGGAACCCATGTTAAAAACTCTATTTGCATTAGGCTTTAATCATCGTAAAGGAAAAATGTAAATGTTTCCAAGCGGTCCAGCTACATAAATAACCATCCATTTTTTTTTAAGTGCGCAGTAGAGTTTTCCCCTGAGAAAATTCTATAACTTGGAGAGTAATGTAATAGTAATTAATTACCAGAAAGAGATTAATACTGCATGCCAAGAATGATAAAGAAATGCACAGAGGCCCTACAAACGTAGTCTGCAGGCAGCACAGGGAGGAAAATGTTGTGAAGCAAGCCTATTTAATTTAAATTTCAGGCCGATTTTATAAAATGCTATTCTTTTTTTTTTTTTTTTTTTTTTTTTTTGGTCAATTATCTCAGTTGAATTTCTATTCCACATCACCTGAACTACTGCAATAACTTCTACATTGGCCTTCATAGCCCCGATATAGCTCTCCAAACTCTTGCCTTAGGAAATCTGTTTATGGTTTACTGCTCCCTTTCATAATGCCTAAATCGTCATAGTCCTCTGCTCAGAAACCCTCAATGGCTCTCTGTTGCTTTCAGAATACATTCCAGTATTTTAAGGACGATTTTGAGGTTCTTCGTAATTATGGCTTTGACCAGATCTGCTGTATTCTTTCCTCCCCTACCCCCGACAGGCCCAGACTTCGCAGACCCACTGTCGCCCAAACATACACCCCCAGCCTATTCCCAGGAATTGGGTTCTCTAAGAATTGATAAGGGGTATGGCATCTGCATTAACAAGCGACCCACGTCTCTTGGACAAGTTTGTAAACTGTGTCCTAAGCAAACTGTCCCTTTTGCCATCCCCTAAATATGCCCCATACTCCTTCCCCTCACCCACACCCTTGGCTTTCCATAAGCCATTTTTCTTATGGGAGTCCTACCACAGTGGGCAGTTGAATCAGCATGGCCTCAGTATGGTTTTTCCAAAATTAGAGCCTAAGACAAGACTTCAGATGCTGGTGGTTTATTTGAGAGGCGATCATGCAAAACGTGACCAAGGGGATATGAGAAGCATTCCGGGGAGGGGAAGAAGGACCCCACGAGGATTTTGATCAGCCTTACTGCTGTTGGCAATGACGGCTCAGTTCCGCTGACTCATTGGCAGCTTCCTAAGAAATGCGCAGAGGGCCTTCTAAAACTGTCCATCTGAAGGGTGGAAGTTTGGGGCATTTATCCACCTGCTTGGGTCCCCCCCTCTGTGTGGTGGCACCAGAGGCATTAAATTCCTTGCTCTTTCGGCAGAGGGATCCTGTGGCACCGCAGCGGGCCCTGGGGCAGAAGGGGGGAGGAAGTGCTGTGTGTGCTCTGGGCAGGATTCTGCCAGCTGGAGGTGGGTCTGAGTTCCCATGGAACTGTTCGCTGCAGCTGCAGCTGATGCCAGCGGAGGTCCCACGGATGGGACCAGGCGACAAATTAGTCTTCTGGTGTTGTGTAACGGTGATGAATCATGGCTATAACAACATGCATCTCATGTATTACGTCACAGTTTCTGTGGCTCAGAAATCCAGGTGGGACTCCTACAAGCTTGAAGTCATCTGAGCACTTGACTAGAAAGGACGTGCTTTCCGGCTCACTCACAAGGTGGTAGGCAGGATTTAGCTCATGACTGACTGGATCGAGGCCCTCAGTCCCTCTCTGGCTGCTGGTCAGAGGGGCCCTGGGACCCTTGTCATGGGGGCTTGCTTATAGAATTTTTCACAGCACGGCAGCCGGCTTCATCAGGGTGGCAAACCCAAGGCCAGGTGGGTGCCGGCAAGATAGCTTTCAGTCCTTTGTACCCTAATCTCACAAGTGACATCCCTTTCGCTTCCGCCGTGTTCTGTTCATGAAGTGTGAGTCACTGGGTCCAGCCTACACTTGGGAAGGTAGGATTCATCATCCCCCATCTGTGTAGTCATCTCTGCGATCCATTAGCAGCATTCGATAAATTGTCCATGAATCAGTGTCATGATAAGCCATTGTATCAAATGTTGTTTTGGTGTTTTCCCTGTCAAATTTTAGATGTGCTTTTCCCGTATTTGAAACGAATGCAAATTTAAGGTAGAGTAGGATGTATGGAGAGAGCATTTGAATAAATGACTTGACACCTTTCTAAAAAAATGCCCTTTGAAAATTAATTCAGATGAATCCAGTCAAGAGAAAATAAGTACTACCGGAATATAAGGCACTCTAAGCTTTAAATTAATTTTCCGTGTTGCGTAGGATTGAATTAAAATGGAGACCGTTGCAGTTAGATGATCAGCCTAAAGCTTGCGGTGCCTTTGTGTTATACTCTTTGCTTACTAAACCGTCTCTATGTTTCCTGGTGGAGAGGACATTGACCTGACACCCAGAAGTCCTGGGTCTGGGTCTTGTAAATTCTTAAATCATCTGGGACTGTATCGTTTCTTTTTCAAGGGCATCCTCACGTGAAAGTCAGAGAGTTTGTCAAATATTGATTAAACACCTGCAGTGTGAGGCTGAAAAGCACTAGTCACACTGCCCACATAGTTCTGGGCACACAGTAGGTATGCAATAAACACCAGCTGAACCTGACTCTGGCTTTACGGCAATGATTATGTTTTAAAGGGGAGCCTCTGAAGATCTTCAGAAGCAGGAGAAGCTACGTTTATGGGTTAGATGCCATTTATATGTACGGAACTTGAAAGAACTTCCGTGAGTGAGCAATGGAGTTGCAAATGTTTATTCCTGTAGTTTGAAGAACCTACGGAAGTTGGATTCTGAGCCTGCCCTGGGGTATCCACTACTCAGCTCTATTTATTAGGTACCTTCCTATTGATGGCATGCTGTTCCATGGACCCTGGGGATAGCTGGGTGAAAACGGAGTCAAGGCCCTGCTCCCGTGGGGCTCGCGGACCGCGGATTCATGTGGGCTGGGAGTGCGGCCATGTTGGGACAGACATGGGTGTGTGGTTGTGTTTGTACTGGGGAGACAGAAAGCAAACACGAGGCGGTTCCCAGGCTTGTGTTCATAGTGACATACTTGGTGGGGCTGACGGTAGCATTTGGGACAATGCTGAGGCGTCTCTTCCTGGGCCACAGTGGCTGAGGGCTTGTCCGATGGAAATCACCTGCCTGGGTTTGAATTGTAACTTCACCCTTCACCCTTGAATGGGTGTTCTTAGCTGTGTTACGTGATCTCTCTGAACTTGAGTTTCTGCATCTGAAATGTGAGAATGACGATAGGACGTATTTCCTAGGGCTGTTGTGAGGATTAAAAATTGTTATGTGGGAAGTAGTTAGAACAATCTGGCAAATAACATATTGATATTAGTGCTGCTGTTGCTTCTGCATAGTGGGGAGCCCCCTGTCCCTCCCATCTGCCTCGCCCCTTACCTTTCGCCTTTGTCTTAATTTCTTTGATCCCCGCCATAGTTTAGACCTTTTTCAGGTTTATGATTCTTATCTAAGAAGAACCCGGGAAAGGTGTTAAAATGCAGGTTTGGAGGCCCCGTTTTTGGTTCAGTGGGCTCAGTAGTTGGTTGTGGGCTCAGGAATTGGCATTTGGTTCAGTGGGCTCAGTAGTTGGTTGTGGGCTCAGGAATTGGCATTCGTATTTTTATTTGTTTAATAATTAAAAAAACCTTTTTAAATGCTTATTTGTTTTTGAGAGAGAGAGACAGAGAGACAGAGTGTGAGAGGGGGAGGGGCAGAGAGAGAGGGAGACGCAGAATCTGAAGCAGGCTCCAGGCTCCGAGCAGCCCAGAGCCCGACGCGAGGCTTTAACCTGAGGGGAAGTTAGACACTTAACCGACTGAGGCAATCAGACGCCCCTGTTTTTTAAGTAGTTTTTAAAAAGTTTACTTATTTATTTTGAAACACAGGGGAGGGGAAAAGAAAGAGAGAGAGAGAGAGAGAGAGAGAGAGAGAGAGAGAGAGAATCCCAAGCAGGCTTCATGCTATCAGTTCAGAGTCCAACACGGGGCTTGAACCCACGGACTTTGAGATCATGACCTGAGCCCAAATCAAGAACTGGACGCTTAACCGGCCTTAATTACCCATGTGCCCTTCCTGCCTTAAAGATTATGGTCACGAAACCTAGGATTTATGGAGACACTACTTTGCTTCAGACATGGAACTAAGTGGTTTGTGTCTATCATTCATAATCCTTACAAAAGTCTGCTTTTGTCACATTATTATCCCCATTTAATATGGAGCAAACTAAAGCTCAGAAAATTCAGACGTCTTACTCAAAGTAATGAAGCTGGAAAGTTCCAGAGTCTGTGTATTCTATAGCTTGTCTCTTTCCCACTATGCTGCTGTGCCATTATGTATGAAGGCCTGCTTGATTACAATGTGGGGGTTAGGGATGCTGATCCCCTCATAGTCAAGAATCTGTGTATAACTTCCCAATTGCTAATAGCCTATAGTTGACTGGAAGCCTTAAATATAACATCAACAGTTGGTCCACATATTTTGTGTGCTATATATATGATATGCTATATTCTTATAATACATTAAACTAGACAAAATAAAATATTGTTAAGGAAATGATAAAGAGGAGAACATACATTTACAGTGTTGTACTGTGTTTATTGAATAACTCCACGTATAAGTGGACCCGCACAATTCAAACTCATGTTGGTCAAGGGTCAACTGTACTTTTTTTTTATGTTTATTTATTTTTTGAGAGAGAGAGAGAAAGCACACTCATGAGCAGGGGAGGGATGGTGAGAGAGGGAGACACAGAATTGGAAGCAGGCTCCAGGCTCTGAGCTGTCAGCACAGAGCCCGACGTGGGGCTCAAACTCATGGACCGTGAGATCATGACGCGGGCTGAAGTCAGACGCTTAACCGACTGAGCCACCCAGGTGCCCCACCAACAGGGCACGAGGGTTCCCTTCTCTCCACATTCTGGCCAACATGCATTTCTTTTCTTGTTGATGATAGCCATTCTCAACGAGGTGACATCTCATTGTGCTTTTAATTCGCATTCCCCTGATGATTAGTGGTGCTGAGCACCTTTCATGCACCTGTTGGCAGTTGGATGTCTGTTTTGGAAAAAATGTCTATTTAGTTCCTCTGCCCATTAAAAAAATTTTTTTTTTGTATCGAGTTGTGAAGTTCTTCATATATTTTGGATATTAACCCCTTATTATATATACGATTAGCTAATATTTTCTCCCATTCTGTATGCCACCTTTTCGTTTCCTTGATGGTTTTCTTTGCTGTGTCGAAGCCTTTTAATTTGATGTACTTCCAACTTGTTTACTTTTGCTTTTATTGCCTCTGCTTTTGTTGTCAAATCCAAAAAAATCATTGCCAAGACCCGTGTCAAGGAGCGCACTGCCTGTGTTTTCTTCTAGGAGTTTTACTGTTTCAGGTCTTTAATCCATTTTTCGTTGATTTTTATGTACGGTGTAAGACAGCAGAAGGACCTCCAGATCTTTCATTTCATCGTTGCCTTTCAAAACCAGCCTTGAGGGCTTTTCTTTGACTTCCAGCTCTGGTTCCAGAAGTAGTACCTTTGTCTTGTTCTTTAAAACAAAAATCCTGCTTCTCAAGTCACCTTGAGAGTCACCTTGTTTTATATTCTTTGCTTTCCATTTTGCACATCGTTGGTCCAGTTCCTCTGCAAAAAAAAAAGGGTCCTTTATAACTCTTGCTAGTTTCTGCCCGAGACTGGTGAACCAGGGCAAAATGGGGGGACTGAGGTCTCTGATTTTCCAGCCTGGGCTCTGTCCGTGGGGGTGTGGGAGCAGTATCCAACTAAGCCACAGGGAATGGGTTTTCCCAAAGTAAGAAGGAAGAAGAGGGCTGGGGCAAACCGATAAAAGAGATGTTTACGGTGGTGAGGTTTTACAGGAGGAGTGATGCTGGAGTGGCATTTTGAGAGACAGGAAGCATTTTAGATAGGCAGGCATACTGAAAGAGGAAGTGGAGGAAGAAATAGGCATCATGTCAAGGAGGTTAAAAAGATCATAGGCGGTCTGGGGATTGCAGGGAGCCTCTTGTAGAGTAAAGGGTGGTGGTTGGTGGGACTGGAGAGATGAGAATGACCGTGATGGTGAATGACGTGGTGACCCATGCTCTGGATTCAGTGGGCAGCCACCAGAAGATTGTATGCATGCGAAGAACATGATTTTTAAATATATTTTTGATGCTTATTTATTTATTTTGAGGGGGGAGGTACAAGCAGGGGAGGGGCAGAGAGAGAGGGAGAGAGAGAAGCCCAGGCAGGCTCTGTGCTGTCAGAGCAGAGCTCATGTGGGGCTCGAACTCACGAACCACGAGGTCATGACCTGAGTCGAAAATGAGAACCGGACGTTTAACCGACTGAGCCACCCAGACACCCCAAGGGGAACGTGATTTTTTTTAACCGTATGTGTGCCCACAGTGTACTAGGTAGGTAATGCGAACGCTAATTTAGAAGATCTAGAAAAGCAAAATAAACTTACAGTGAAGTTTTGTGTACTCTGTGTGTGTGTGTGGGGGAGGGGGGCACAAGCCTGTCACACAAGAACGATCGTATTCTACCACAGAGAGCTTTATGATTTCCACACCTTTCATATTTCTTTTGCCGTCTGACTCTGAAAGAGAGATACATATGAACATATCCGCACGAACTCCGAAGTTAACCAAGTATTTGAAAGCAAAATTAACTTCTTGCTAATGGTTGCATCTGTTTTTTTTTTTTTTTAATAATTTTATTCTAAGTAATTCTCCACATGCTTTTCCTTGACAAGGATATCATTTAAAGTCACAGTGGAGTAAATGCCACAATACGCTGCTCGTTCCCTCTCCCTGACGGATTCTTAATATAAATGTCAGAGCATGACTCTTCAGAATCCATTCTACCTCTTCTCCCGTCCATGCTCTCTACTCCCAACACTTCAGAGGCATCGGGAACGTCAGCAGAGGAATGCATTTGTAACTTTTGAGGTCCAACTCAAACGACTCAGTGACTATTAGTCTAATGTTTCCTGTGCACCACGGTCCATAGCAGACAACAGGGTCCCTAACGAGAATTTAACAAGCGTTGTGCCCATCTGGCGAATGCATTCAGGAATGCATATTTGAGGTGCAAGTTTGCGGAAAAGAGCTGTACAGCTGAGTCACGGAACAGGGCTAAATCAGGTGCCTAGAGCTAGACTACATTTTAGAGGAATGTAGTCAGTGAGTGCAAGAAGAGGTGGTTGGCCAACGTCAGTAAAAGCTCTATAGCCCACATAAAAAGTCGTGTGGACTTGATTCCCTTTATCTTAAGAGCAATGGTCTCAAAGCCTTTGAAATGAAAGGTTTTAAGTAGGGGGTTAACCCCCGATGATCATCTTAGAAAAGATGGTAAGGCTAATGCTAGCACACGGTGAGTGATTGACAAAATTTGAAAAACATGTCCTTTAGGGAGAGGACAAAGCGTGGTGCCTGGGTTCGTTATTTTGGGGGAGTAAAGGCATTGCGGGGTAGCAACCCCTGCTCCCCCTTCACATCAAACCCACACAGTGGCTCGTCCTAAAGGGTAGAATGGGGGATGCAGGCAGGAGGCTCGTGCTTTCGTCCTAGACAAGGCGTGATGATACGCGGAACGCAGGCGGCGGGAGATAGAGAAGCAAAAGACAGATTTGGCAACATCAGTGGGCTGTGGACTTGAGTGAATGTAGGAGGGTTAAGAGAAAGAAGGACACTGAGGTCGATGCCTCAGTAGCTGACTGAGTGGTCTCAAGATGGCACATAAGAAATATGTCTGTATGAGACCGTATTATGTTAACATTTAACATAGCATATATATTTTTTGTTTTTTTAAAATTAATTTTGTATTTAATTTACTTTTTTAATTTACATCCAAGTGAGTTAGCGTATAGTGCAACGATGTAACCTCTGGTTTTTAAAAAAAAAATTTTTTTTAACGTTTATTTATTTTTGAGACAGGGAGAGAAGGAGCATGAACTGGGGAGGGTCAGAGAGAGGGAGACACAGAGTCTGAAACAGGCTCCAGGCTCCGAGCAGTCAGCACAGAGCCCGACGTGGGGCTCGAACTCACGGCCCGCGAGATCGTGACCTGAGCCGAAGTCGGCTGCTCAACCGACAGAGCCACCTGGGCGCCCCAACCTCTGGTTTAAAGTATGGACCAAGACACATGCATGTTGTTGAATGATTATTGATTCTTTTTTTTTTTTTTAATGGAAAATATGGTCTTTTAAAAAATGTTTAATTATTTTTGAGAGAGAGAGAGGGAGGGAGGGGCAGAGAGAGAGGGGGACAGGATCTGAAGCGGGCTCTGTGCTGAGAGCAGAGACTGAGCTACCCAGGCACCCCTAATGATTATTGATTCTGATTACCTATGGGGACATTTTCAATACATCCCAAATTATTGCTTCCACACTCCTCAAACAAAGCCAGAGTCAACTTTCTCTGATTTTTTTTCCCCCTCTTTTTTGATGATGAGGGATTTTCTTTCTGGAAAGCCACAGGCGCATATTTTTCTGAGCCCTTTATGCTGCCCCAGTTCATGGATGGCTTTGTGCCAGGGTCCACAGCCCTTAGATTCTCTCTTCCCTTGGCTGAACTGCATGTGGAATATGAGCTAATCCAGAAAAGGCAATTTCATCCCAGACAGCATCACACCAGGGATGTTAGGTGCTCCGAGAAATTTCCTCTGTGGGTTGGCTCTTCACCCTAGGGAGGGCAGGTGGAGGTAGGAAAGGCTCTATACCAATGGCCCCCTCCTCTTCTGCCAACTACCTGCTTGTCTTGCCATATGGGCTCTCCTTTGTCTGCTCCATACCATTCTTCTCCATCGCAGGCATTTAGAGAAAGGGGAAAACTATCTGACTACTAAACATTTAAAAAGCCCCGAGTTGTAACCAATCCAACCATTTCATTAAATAAAATTCCTCAACAGATCAGTGTTCACACAACATTAGCATCTGTTTCTCAAAGCTTTAATCCCAATTCTTGTCTGGCCCAGATCTCAAAACTTTGCTCCATTATTTTGTTTTCCACATATATTAAAACAACAACAACAACAACAACAACAACAGTAATACATATGTGGACAAGTACCAAAGCACAAACAAAATTCAAAAAAGAAAGAAGAAGAAAAAGTACACGATTGTTCCTTGAATAGAGGTTTTCTGAAGTGTTTCTCCAGAGTGGGCTTTTATTTCTTCAAGAACAAGAGGCCAAGCTGACAAAGTAGCAAATAAACACTTTTTCCCCTCCTTGTGTCATTGCTGACCTAGATTGAGTGTTGATCCTTTCAGAAAATGGAGTTGAGAAAGCTGTGATGGTTTTCCCTTGAGAGTCACCTGGATTCTTCAGGGAGAAGCATAGGTCAGAATTCTCCTTCCTTCTAGAAGAAGGAAAGCAGCGGGAGAAACTATTTGAGAGTGTGTCAAAATGGAAATGGAAAGCACTAGACAGAAGGAGAGGTGTTTCAGGGTCATTCTCGTGTCAAGTGCCTTCACCTGTTTTCGTTTTATGTGTATGCTTGTTTGAATAGGTAGCACATACAGTGCCCACACTGTGTCCACAGGACTAGTGGGAACAAGAAGCTGAGGAGAAGGTCATGACTGCTCCTGTTTTGTTATTGTTATAGGTGACACTTGCAACTGACTAGCCATTTTGGCTTCACATGGACTCAGAACAAAAAATGCTCAGCGTGATCAAATATCATAGCCTAGCTTCCTCTATCTAAAATTGCCTTGTTCTTTTAAAAATTGCCCTTTCTGGATTTTATCTATCTATCTATCTATCTATCTATCTATCTATCTATCTATCTATCTCACTTCTGTTACTTTTCTCCAACATGGTTTCCAACCCTTTAGTGGCCCTTGGGTGACCTCATGGAAACTCTGGGACTCTCAGTTGATTATACCCCAGAAGACCCTTTGCTGTAACATTTTTTAGCACTGTACCCTGGTGCCGGATGAAGGGAGTGTTAGAGGAGGTCATAGAGGGGAACTCCTCACCTGCTGGCTGATCTGAAAGCTGGCCCCTCCCCTGTCCTTGGGTTGTGCGCTAAGCCCACCCTTTCCTGCTTCCTAGCCCTGGAGCCATTTTTAAGTTCTCAGCCTTGAGAGAGCAATAGTGAGCACTGCTCTGGACCGGACCGTAGATTTGACTAAACCCCATTGACGCCTCTCTAGGAACTGTAAGATTCTGGCAGGTGGTGGGGAGATCGCCTCCACTGGGACCCCCATGACAAGCCTCAGGCGTAAAGTTCCTTAGCTGGCTAAAAACGTCCACCTGTCCATCCATAGTGACCTGCCTCTGTCTTCCTCTTTCTCCTGTACCTCTGGGTACAGGGGCCAGTTTGGGAACCAACAGGAAGATTTGTTAGGGCATCCTCATTTTCTCAAAGTATACTCTGTCTTATTTTAAATTTAAATATAAGGTGATCCAGTGATGGATTTTAAATAAGGAACGGAATGTGCCCACTGACACGCGCCGTGGTAAGCGGTGTTGTGATGTAGATAAATAGATCTTAAGTGAATTGTTGTCATTTTGTTAGTTATGGACTGTTGGAACAAAGGATCTGGAGGAGGCTGTTTTAATTTCCCGCTTCCAGCCTTTTGCATTAAGAATGATGAATCTAAGTGAAAAACCCGATTAATTCAATGAGTTACAGCTGACATGTACCTGTCACGGGGATGAGAATGTGTTTCAGCATGCTGGGACTTTCTAAGGCAGTACTGTTTATTGGGTCTCTGGATTTGTCACCATTAAAGTTTTCTGTGTGTGCCTACTGTGTGCCAAACACAGGCATATTAATATGGGACCGACATTGTCGAGCTTAATCCTGTAAACTCAATTGTGATGGGATGTATCTTATTCTCTAATTTAGAATGGGGGTGCTCAGCACAGCATCACAACAATCGTTGAATAATAATGGGGGAGTTGAGTTGAGAAATATGTGAAATTAAATGTCTGTGTCTGTTTCCATATAAATGGAGAAATTTTCACCAATTTTGGAGAACATTTAGGATGGATCATTTTTAAAGTGGTCTGAGTGGTATAAACACAATTTGTTGTGAGTTGTGTGTTCTTGGATGGTTCCCCTTCCTCAATGAAGCTGGCATCCTCCAGAAGAGCTGAAACCAAGGTGGGAAAGGACTACATGTCTTCCAGTCAGAAAAGGCAGGCCATGCTTATTAAGTGTCCTAGAAATGGAAAAGAATCTCTAACATTTATACGAGACTTAAATTAATCGTCGCCTGGTATTTGCCCCCATTTTCAAAGACTGATTTATCAATGAAGTGCTTCTCCTGTGAGCAACGTTGTGGAGTTGCTCAAGGATAAATGGTGGCAGGAATGTATTTACTTATTTAATCAGGGTTCTTAATTTTCCCAAGGAACAGTAATAGCCAGGAGGCTAACCAGTTTGATGGTAATAAAGTAGTAAGTTTTGCAAATGATTTACTTCTGTCTCAAATCAGCACCAACTGAAAATTTTCTTATAACTACATAAGTGTCACAAGTCTTGCCTACTATGTTTTCTTGAGTGCACCAGGGTGAAATTTTACCACACCTCCTGGGAATTTGGAGAGCCCCTGGCCCTCCTCCAGAAAGTACTTCCTGTGCACTTAGACATGTTCTTTATGTGTTAGGTGACAGAAGGCAGGCTGAGAGATACTGTTCTGGTTCATTGACCCTGCAAGTGTGGCCCTGGGAGCTTGGTTAGTATTGATGTCCCCAGGGAACTGGTTACAAATGAAGATTTTTGAGCCACTCCCGAAACCTACTGAATCAGAATCCACATCTTAACAAGATCTTCAGGTGATCCGTAGGTACATCAGACATTCAAGTTTAAGCAGTGCTGGTCTAGAAGGCATTTGGTATTTAAAAAATTTTGCCTTTTGTTTAGTAATTCTCCAATGCTGTTTTTGACAAAGTAGTATCTCCCTCCTCTCCCCACCCTCACCCCCACCAAATCAAAATGTTTTGAAACAGAAGTCATTTAGACCTTAAATGGGAAGGTGGGAGAGAAAATGGTTGCATTCGGAACTCACTGTTGGATAACTCTGATTTTTAAAAATCCTAAATTTATCCATTTTCGAAGTCTAAGCACAGCATGGTCCCAGACATCATAATTCAAACAGATTACTTTATCTCTTTACCTGTATTCTGAAGAAATAGATGTGTATTTTTAAATGCATGTGTACATAGCTTCCTTAATGAAAGTTTTACTGCAAAAGCACTTTGTTCCTAATGCATCCTTAAGTGAAGTTTTGCATTCTTAATTTTCCACTCAAGTAATTTAGAAACCATTAGTTAAAATGGAATTCTAAGATAAAGTAGGATCCTTATAAGTTGAGATGGTTTCCTCTGAAGATTGCTCTTATAATTGTCAGAGAAAGATAAATTCTTAATTGCATTGCACTACATCTGGGTAGCGGATGCCATTTGCTTTCTAGATACCTGTCTGGCAGGAGTAGAGGAGAATGGGGTATTGAGTGATATGGTAACTTCCAGCTAACAAATTCCAGAGCTGGCCACCTATCCAGCTGGCGCCGGAGAATCTATCCTCAGTCACTAGGACAAAATCATCTCCCCCTGTCTATATGCACCTCCGTCCTCAAGTCCAAGACTGTTTCTTTGCTGTTCCTGTTACTTACGTAGTTTACTGGGTAGCCAGACAAGGTTAGTGCCGGTTGCTCTGAAGGTTAGAGATTGCTGTTGTAGCCCTCTAAAACGGGCAAACCCTGGATGATGTGAGCGCTAACATCAGAATTGGGTACCCTGTGGTTCTTTCTCTCTGCATAAGTGCAGTTCTGCCTCGTGGCTCTTTTCAAATCTCAGCACAAAATCTTTTTCTCCTCTGCCTTGAATGGTTTGATTTTTTCTTTCAAGTTAGAGGTCTCCCAGAGAAAGGCTTTGAAGTGCAATCAGATCCAAATTTCAAAAAGGAAAGAGATGTGTTTTACTGATCTAAGAAAGGAATTGCATTTGCAAATGCTAATATTTGCCTAGCGCCCTTTCCACCATGTAAGGTTTGACCACGTAGATGAGTCTAAACGTGTGTTCTGTGGCTGTAATTTAATATTGAGGTTATAAAATGCCTCCTACCATACAGATCCTATGTAAGCTTTTCTTATGTAACATTTAACTCTTCTCTTTTTCAAGTCCATAAGAAATGTTACAAATTCGAGTTAGAAATTTTACCATGGTCTCTGGTTCCTGATATTTTTTTTAAAAAATTGCTCACGTGTTTATTTCTGAGTATATTTAATATATTTTAGTCCTAGAGAGTTATAACAAATAACATTCAGAGACTTGGAATCATGCAAATGAGGGGAGGGTTTGTACTTTGATCAAGATTTTCCTGATGAATTTGTGCTTTTGGGGGGATGGAATTTGAGGTTAGAAGAATCTACTTACAAAATCCTTAGGGAAAGTTTTCTTAACTTTGGGGGATCTGGGACTGACTGACTTCATATACATACTTATGTGTGTATCATTTTTATTTTATTTTATTTTAGATTTTAGACAAAAGGCCCATACTTTCATTGACTTGCAAAGGGGTCCCTGTTAAAAAAATAAGGTTTGTTGCTCAAATCATTTTGCAACTCATAAATCTCTACTTCTCATTTTCTTTAAAATATTTGGGTACCCAAGCTCCTGGTGGCTCAGTCGGTTAAGTGTCTGCCTCATGATATTGGCTCAGGTCATGATTTCACGGATCATGGGTTAGAGCCCTGCATCGGGTTCTTTACTGACAGTGTGGAGCCTGCCTGGGATTCTCTCCCTCTCTCTCTTTCTGCCCCACCTGTGCCTTCTCTCTCTCAATATATATAAATAAACTTAAACAAATTTAAAGTATTTGGGTACCATACACAATCATGGTTTCCATGACAGTTTTCCAATTTCCAATTTCATTCATTGCTCCAGCCAGGATAGTACCTGCTTAATACAGGGGTATATAGATTTGTGCTTCCAGGAGAAGAGAAACTGTTCTCCTTCGTGGGTTTTATAAAACATACTGGTTATTATGAGCTTTGTATTGCTTACATACTATACATTTGCATATGCATGATATACACACAAAACATGTATGTATGTAAATGCATGAGTACACATAGCTGCTTTGTGTATTTAAGTATGTATGTGTACATTTGTATGCAGGCAGTATATATGTAAATCCATGCATGTGTGTATATGTATTTATTTGTATGTATATGCATGCTTATCTACAGATGCAAATATGCATATATATGTGTTTCTATAACTCTCTCTATATACATCTATACTTATGTATATGCAGTTGCATATATGTATATATAGTATATGTGTGTACCCATGAGTGTACATCTGTGTGTGCATGTTTGTGTGCACCTATACATATGTGTATATGTGTATAGATGTTCATATATGCAGTATATTTGTTTCTATCTCTGTAGTCATGTATGGATATGTGCTTATTATTCTCTTTCAAGCCCAAACCTTGCAGTCATGAATTGAATATCTAAGTCATTGTTCAGGGATCAAAAGGGACTCCCAGTGCTGTTTGGAGGACGGTGCCTTTTCTCCTGAGCAAGACTGAGAGAAGAGTACATGGAGGCACCTTCGACCAATTCTGCCCTGTAGCTTCTGGCTCCCCTAAGACTGAAGTTTCTTGGGCGTCTCCCAGTCAAGGGGGTAGAGGTCACGTGACATTTTCCTGAGTATTCTATATTGTAAGTGTCGGGACTGTTTTCACGGAGGCCAGTGTTCCCTTATGAAGGTCCCGCCTCCCTTTGGCTGGGACCTGCTGTGGGCAGGGCAGGCAGGACTCACGGTGGCTTCATCTGGTCAGTTTCCCTTCATCTGATCAGTTGCCCTTGGGAGAGCATGATGTTCTATTTTCCTTGCCCAGACAATCTCATTACTCAGAAACTTTGAGGAAGCATGTTATTAAGTAGCTGTGACATGTGCTGCTTTGGTTGAGAGCAGAAAGGAAATGCAGTGAAAACCCTCTTTCCCTGCCGAGTGGCTCATGGATGCGGATAAAAGAGACTGGTCAGTTTTCTACATCTCTGGATAACATTTTCCAATGCCTCCCGTTTTTTTTCAGTGTGACTACAAATGTTTTCCTTTTCACTCCACACACTGAGTATGCAGTGGATGATTTCCCTGTTGTTTAATGACAGGTCTATCTTCAACCATTTAACTGTGAATGACTTTGTCTAATAGCTTGATAAGTTATTCATGACATTTTTAACAAGCCCTCTGTAGGCTGGGTGGGAATACTTCTCTTTTTTCAAGGGTGTTAGTTTTGGGTGATGTTAAACTTAGTTTTTTTTCTGTGTAGTTGATCACAGATAGACAGTGTTTTAAAGGTCTTTCATCTCCCTTAAGCTATAGTAAAAACTTATATACTCGTATTTCCAAATAAAGCCCTTCAATCAATTCTTTATTGTTTCGAGCAATAAAACCTGTGGGGTGGAGAACTGAGTCAGAAAGTGAAATCTAAAACGTCTAGGTAATAGTTTTACTGTTTCGTTAGATAGTACGGAAAGAATCCTCCCACTCTTGTGTTACCTCTCTGGAGCTTAGTTCAAGAGGAGTGTAATTTTTTTTTTAATTTTTTTTGATGTTTATTTATCTTTGAGAGAGACAGAGACAGAATGCGAATGGATTACGGGCAGAGAGAGAGAGGGAGACACAGAATCCGAAGCAGCCTCCAGGCTCTGAGCTGTCAGCACCAGAGCCCGACGTGGGGCCTGAACTCACGGACCGTGAGATCATGACCCGAGCTGAAGTCAGACGCTCAACCAACTGAGCCCCCCCCAGGTGCCCCTGAGGAGTGTAATTTTTAATGGAGAAACTGTTGAAGGCTTTAAATAACATTTCAACTTTCAGGACACAGTGAGTGAGAATACGTGTGGATTTTGAAGATAATCTAAGAGGTTGAAAACCAGCTTCCTGTACACAGTATGTTTTTAGACAAGATAAGCATTTGCCTTTCTGATATTATTGGCTACGTTTAAGCCGATGTGAATTTGCATAGTGATTCTGCAAAAAAAAAAGGTATAGAATTATTAATATCATTAAAGAAATAATGGCGTTAAAATTGCAATAATCAATTACCCATTGCAAACTTGTCTTGACCCCTAGTGGTGATGATAACATCACCGGTATCCTTGTTACCCCAGTCCTCATGACCTAATCTGCCTCTTCCTCATTCTCCAAGCCCACGCTCCTCAAGTCTGTCTTCACCTTTGGCCGGTTCAATCCATTGCCCGCAGCGCTAGCTTTGAGTTCCCTTATCCCTTTGCCAGTTGTAGCATCCTTCTTCCAGTCTATGCTTGGTGCTCCTCTGGACCCTCCTCTCCTATCAACCACCCTGTAAAGTACTTGGTTGAAAATCTTCCTAATGCTAAAGCCATTATTAGGTCATCCCCATGAATGGCCATTGCAGTAGGCACCATGCAGCTGTCTCTCATGAATTCAATTTGACAGATATTCCTTAGCTGAGTGTCCATTCTATGCCAGACACTGTGCTAGAATTTGGGAGAATCCCTACCTATGGAAAGTCTTAGTGTAAAGGAGGATTAGCAGGAGACTTAATAGAGCATATAGAAGGCGATAAGAGAAGAAAGAGGAACTGTGGTGTATTAGGGGACAGGCCAACCAGCTCCACTGGCTGTGGTCAAGGAAGGGTGGTTTCACAGAATCACTAATGGGATTGAACAGGGATGGACCAAGGGATGGACCTTGAAGGTGAATTAATGTGCACACTTCTTTGCCTTCCGTTCAAGTTTTTTCCCTAAAATTGACCTCATCCTTCTTTTATCACCGTATCTATGAGTGATGGTAATAACTATAAGACTGCGTGCCTCTAATGGATGATATATGACTGTTTTGGAGCAGTTACCAGTTATTGGCCGATTGCTAGTCCAAGATCGTTGCATGAATCATCTTATTTAATCTGACAAGGCCATTTTCATGATGGAGGCGCAGAGCAGTTAAGTACTTCTCAAGGCCTCTCAGCCAGTCAATGGCAGAACGAAGCCTCAACCCTGATCTTCGAGACTCCCAAGCCCTGCTTTGATGGGCATCCTGTGTGGTATGTAACTCCTGCCCTGTGCTTCTAGCAAGTGACTGTGACTCAGTCTCAGTTTGAGTGGCCACGTGATCTTGAAGACAGGACGTGAACTTGGGGATCAGAAAACACAGGTTTATATGAACATCTTTAGGCAGTTCCCCCAGGCCTTCTGAATCTCAATTTCTGCATTTGTAAAACTACAGAAACAGTAATAGCTTCTAAGGGTCATTGTAAAGGTCAAATGAAGGGTGCTGGGTGGCTTAGTCAGTTAAGGGGCCGACTTCGGCTCAGGTCATGATCTTGCGGTTTGTGAGTTCGAGCCCCACGTTGGGCTTTCTGGTGACAGCAGGAGCCTGGAGCCTGTTTCAGATTTTGTGTCCCCCTCTCTCTCTGCCCCTCCCTTGCTTGTGCTCTGTCTCTCTCTGTCAAGAAAAATGAATTAAATGTTGAAAAAAAATCAAATGAGATGATGTAGGAAAGTACCTTATGAATTTAAATATTCAACTTATGCTTGTCTTGCAGCTGTTATTACTAGTACTGGTTAGTATTGTGATGGCAAACCATGACTTAGTAATAGTCATCAAAAAAGATGGAAACTGTTATCTATAAATAGTTAAGGATTGGGGCGCCTGGGTGGCTCAGTCGGTTGAGCTTCCGACTTCGGCTCAGGTCATGATCTCATAGCTCGTGGGTTTGAATCCTGCGTTAGGCTGTATGCTGACAGCTCAGAGCCTGGAGCCTGCTTCGGATTCTGTGTCTCCCCCTCTCTCTGCCCCTCCCCTGCTTGTGCTCTCTCTCTGTCTCTCAAAAAATGAATAAATGTTAAAAAAAATTTATAAATAGTTAAGGGTTTTTAGCTGCTAGTAACCATTATTTTATCGATTCATTCCAGACTGTCAGCTATTCAAGGACAATTTGCTACTTACATTTGGCCACTAGATACTACCTACCTTTTGTGTATAAGTATTCTTCCCTTTATTAGAAATGATGGCTATATGGGGGGGTTACTTGTACTCTTAGCTGAAAAATAAAAGCCTATATAGGAGTAAAGGGTCCAGGCATGTCCATCCTATGATATAGGCCTGGGTGCATATTTGAAGTGGAAGTGATGTGGTTTTGTGAGAAACGAGCCCACTGACCCCGTCAAAGGGATGTGGAGACTTGGAGCGCAGAGAAGGGAGGCTTTAATCAATGTTCTTGCAACTGCGGGTGTCTGATGGACAGGCACACTTGGGGCAGTTACAGCAGACAATTTATCTCCTAGCATGTAAGTCTCTCCCCTGGTTCCTCATTGGCTGAGCACTACAGAGGTAAGTCCCTCCCCTGGTTCCTCATTGGCTGAACACTACAGAGGTTACCGTCTTACCTGGAGGTCGCCTATGCCTGTGGAAGGCAAAAAGTAGTCTGACTGGAACACATGTTCATTTCCTGATTTGATGCAGAGACTTTCAGTCCCTCCCCGCTTTGTTCTTTGGCTCATGCTCATCACAAAGCCTGTGAAAGAAAGCCCCTGAAAGGGAGAAAGGAAAGAAGAACGCGGAAGTGAATTTCCAAGGGTTTGGGACCCCATTATGGGGGAGTTCATATATATATTTCCAACAGCTTGTCAACCTACTGTTAACTAGACAGCACAGCGTTTCTATGCTATTTCTGAAAATGAATCATCTCCGTTAAGTCTCACAGTTTGGAGTGTTGGGGTTCAGAGCCAACAGCCAAGAAGGAATGCTTCTTGGGACATCTTCAGTGCAAAAAGGTGGTTTTATTAAAGCATGGGACAGGACCTGTGGGCAGAAAGAACTGCACTGGGGTTGTAAAGAGTGACTGTATATCTTCAAGTTGGGAGGGGGTCAGGGATCGTGTTAAGGTATTTTGGAAGCTCGGTTTCTAGGATTTTGAGGGGCTAGCTGCTGTTAGGAAAAGGTCATTTATTGCTGTTTAGTAAAAACTCAGTCATGAGACCCTTCAGATGTGTATCAGTGGGCCAGAAGCTGCGACTGTGATTGCCAACATGTATCTTGGGGGTAGAGATAAAAAAAGTCTCCAAAGGAATTTTTATATGTTAAAGTAGACTTATAGGATCCTGGGGGATTGGGATAAGATTGCCCTTTGCCCTTACCAAACTGTCATCCTGGCGCTCCCAGAAGGATGTCACTGTGCCTGCAGCAAGGATTTGTCAATGGGCTGTAAGTTGTAAAGGAATTTAATTTTTCTTCTTCTGCCTTTGTTTCCCACATTGAAAGGATCTATTGAGAGCTGATATTTCAATCACCGAAGCTACTGGCACTTCTAAAAAATAACTCTGGGTGTCAGATTTAAAGATACTGCAAAATGTTTTCTCCACCCTCAAAATGATAAGATCATGTTCAGGTAGAAGGGACAAATGGTTAATATTCTTATTGCAACCTAATCACCTCCCACTACAGCATTGGAATCACTTTTAGGAGGTTTTGCAGATGACGAACTTGATTTTGGTTGCAGTGAATCTTCATGGGATCCCACGGGGTGCCTAGGAATCCTACCTTTCCCGAGGTGCCAGGTTCTGAAATGATGAGAAGTATCCAAGTAACTGTTGTTAAGTAAAACAGAGTTGGATTGCGCAAATTATATGCCGAAGTTCATGGAAACATTCATTCAAGACACAGAGGGAAGACAAAGCTGTATTTGTTTTTCAGCTTAAATAAAAGAGCACTTACTAACTTAGAAATGGGCTGGTTTAATTTCTTCCAGGGCTCTTTAGAGTCCTTGACAAGAGAGGTTTGGTAACTACTCAAAATCATTTCATCTACCTCTCCAGGGCAATTGATTTATGCTAAGACAGAAAAAGGACCTTCCATTTAATTTCTCTGGACTTAATCGATTAAATATGTTAATTACTCTACTTAAATTTCTCTTGTGATGTTGTGCATTTGTTAAGGTGGATCGTTGGGGTGATTGAGAAAAAATAGCTTCCTGCTAAGCCAGGATAATGAATATTGACATCCTTGGCTTTCCCAGTCAATAGAAATCACATTTCCAAGTCCCTGTTTCCATGGGGCTTGCTCAATAAATAACTTCCCCAACCATGTGCACCCTGGGGAGGGCCTCTTGCAAAATATGGAGTGAATAAAATTTAAAAACTGTTTGCGGATTAACATCAGCACCCGCAAAAGAGCAAATACTGAGGCTGGATGTTTGAATCTCTAAGACTGGGAATGGCGGGGCAAGCCTGGGAATCATTAACTTGAAATGTGCCCCCTGCTGTGTCTGCTCCATTAGCGTCAAAGAACATTACCTCGTTCAATGTGGCCAGAGTTCTTGATAAAGATTCTAATTGAAAGAGGAACTTTTCCAGCACCTCGTCCCTTTTCTCTACACCCTTCTCAACCTTTATCTTAGTTTCACAGAGGAGAAAATAAACCCAAACCAAACCTGAGGCCAGAAGAGATGGGAGCACAAGAGAAAACTGTTTTACCTTTGTTTCTTTCTAAGCCTCTTACACGAACATTGTCTTTTGCTAATATGCGTCTCTAAAAAATGAGAAGGAAAAAAAAAAAACTCTTTAAGACGCTTAAGAAAATATGACACTCTCCCAAGGAATATTGTAATTTTCAGTCTCCAGGCTTTGAAGCTCTCTTAGGGGGCATTTTTCTAGAAAGGTCTTTAAATCACTCCTCACTGAAACTTCTCAGCTGTCTGTCTTTGACGGTTCCAGTTTCCCAATCCATGATTACATGTCGTATCTTGTTGCTAGTGTGAACGTGGGAAATGATGGCTTTTTCCCTTCTTACAGCTCCCACCTGACCAGATTTCCTCTTCATGGCGAGGTTCTGCAAATGCTTGGGTTCCTCGAGGATCTCCTGGAATCAGGGAATTTAAGAGCTAGGAATGGATCTCCGATGTCACCTTGTCCTACCCTCCTGAGTCCAGGTAAGGAGACTGGAGTTCAAGCTTAAAGTGCTTCCCTCTAACTTCCTCTTCACTTCTAAGCAATTGTGTCAGGTTTAGAAACTCAGGCGATTTAACTGCCATCCTCTGGCTACCACAGAGCTGATAGGCTCTTTTTCTACGTTCGGAAAATTAAAAAAGAAATTGCTTGACAGCTCGCTGTACCTCCGGTTCACAAATGTCTACTTGTCCTCCATTGTTTTGAAAACCCACTGTGAACCCATGAAAAAGCCTTCCCATTCTGAAACATTGTGGCATATTAGGACTTCTGCATTTTCTTCCGGACCTCTTGCCTTCCTGCTGCATTTGCTGTAAAGCTTACTTCTTTTTCAATGGAAACGAAGGCACTTTATCCAATTTTTCCCTTTCTCCTTGGGAAGAAGACGGCATTTGAAAAAAACTTCCCAGGTCAGTGTCAGTCTCGCTGTAGGAAAATCGCCTACGACCCCAGCCACCCTTGGGTAAGGGCGGGCAAACAGTTGTGACCTAGCGAACAAGCTAGTCGCGTGACCATCCAAATAGACTTTACTGGGTTATTGAGTGAAGGATGAGGGTACTGCCGTATAAACGCAGGATAGTAGAATTTCAGTGGAGATACTTCTGTCTAACTCCTTCTTTTGGCAGACAAAGAATCGATGGTTGTATTTATTTTTATTGGTTGCCATAAACACAAAAACAAGAAGTTTAAGAAACGTATTGGTACAAGTAAATCCAGATGATAGATGATAGATTCAAGGGCATGGATGATGTCATTTGTCTCCTCTCCTCTCCCCTCCCTCCCTCCTCTACTCCTTCTCCCTTCCTCTTCTCTCTTCTTTCCTTTCCTCCTTCCTTCCTCCTTTCCTTCTTTCCTCCCTCTCTCCTCTCTCCCTTTCTTCCTTTCTTCCTTTCTTCCTTTTTTCTTCCTTCCTTCCTTTCTCCCTCCCTTTCTTTTCTGTTTCCTTTCCTTCCTTCCTTTTTTCTTAACTTCTTTCTTTCTTTCTTTCTTTCTTTCTTTCTTTCTTTCTTTTTCTTTCTTTCCCTGAGTATTATTAGCCATCTTAATTTCCGCTTTACTCTCTGTTGGCTTCACTTAAATTAGGATAGCTTGGGTCACATTGACCCAACCTCACCAGGAACAGAGCATGTATATTTAGAGGGGTGGGGAGGAACTTACTGGAACTAGGGGATGGATGCTTAGAAGAAACTACTAATAGTAATAATCACATTGATACCACAGGTCTTGAAGTCTTACTTCAAGACTTCAAGTACTGTTGCCAAATACTTTTCTAAGCATTTAATATCCACTAACTCCTCTAATTTTCAAAACCTCAATAGTAGGAAATAGTACTTTTCATTTTACAGAAGAAGCTTAGTCACAGATATAGGAGGTATCTTGGTTATGATTTAGAAGCCAAGCACATCTTTTTTTTACCCCCTAAGTGTATAATCTTTCAACTAGCACTCATTGCAATACCTGTTCAATATCAGCTTTTCCGGATATTGGGAAGTGAGAAAATACTGTTCATATCTTCGTGGTATATGCAGTGTAGGGCTGGAATCAGAGACATCTTAAATCTCAGCATATATCCTCTGTCTCAACTGTGGCTATATAATTTGAAGAGATAAGTGCTGTAAAGTAGTTATACAAGATGAAGGATCATGGCATGGAGGTAGCTAATGTATACTCTTTTGGTTGCTCAAATGTAAAGAGAGATCTCAGGGCACCTGGCTGGCTCGGTTAGAAGAGCATGGGACTCTTGATCTCGGGATTGTGAGTTCAAGCCCCATGTTGGGTATAGAGATTACTTAAAAATAAAATCTTAAAATAAAAAATAAAAAGAGATCCCAGTAAGCTGTATTACAATGGCCTTGTTAAGGAAAGTTAGTCCAAATGACAGTAATTGTTGAACCAAGAAGGCCCACTTCTCCCAAACATCAGGCCTCTTTTTCTCCTACTTGAATTGGATCTTGCCAAGGGCTAGCTAGAGTGGGGAGCGGAGGGAGAGGTGGATATTCTCTGAGAATGTCTGTCTGGAATAGATAAATGACAAGCAATTCTAATGTTAATGGAAAAGCACTGGGGCTAGTTTGTGTTTAGGTTTGGTGTTTTTTTAATGTAAAACAAAGAAACATGAAACACTTGTGAAGAAAACTGTGAAGAGGGCTCATCATAAACTCTAAAGGACGTGTCCCTGTTTCAGATTGGCAAAGGTATATGGAGAGCATTTTCTTTAATTTTAAACCAGAACATTCCTAGCATAAAAATTGAGATTTAACTCATGCGTCCAGGACTTCCTGCGAAACCTTAACATTAGCCTTATTTCAAGGAAAGCACTTGAACCATTTAGGACATTAACAAGTCCTATAATCTTAGAAGCTTCCATTTTTTCACTCATTGGCCACTTCATCCTTTTCAGCTATTTCAAAAAAGTTAATGGGTGTTTATTAACAGCCAATTTCACCAGAGATTGATTATTCAAAAAATGTGCTTTGATTATAATCAGAAATTTTACAGGGTGCTCCTTCAGATACCTCGAGATCAGCAAAGTCTTTTTTTTTTTTTTAACATTTATTTATTTTTGAGAGACAGAGAGTGAGCGGGGGAGGAGCAAAGAGAGAGGGAGACACAGAATACTAAGCAGGCTCCAGTCTCTGAGCTGTCAGCACAAAGCCCAACGTGGGGCTCGAACCCACGACCCTTGAGATCATGACCTGAGCTGAAGTCAGATGCTTAACCGACTGAGCCGCCCAGGCAAAGTCTTAGAAATCAAGAAAACCTGACAACTGTCTGAAAATCAAAAATGTGATGTCTATTGAAAGATCTTCCAGAGGATGAAAAAACCTAGCTTCTCCATTTTTTAGGCCCTTATTGATGTGTTTGAATAATGCCTGTGATGCATGGCTTACTCCTGATACACAGACATGGTTTTCTTGATAAGAGAGGGCCCTTAAGTATGTCTCTGAGACTAGAAGGGGTTGCTTCAAATTTCTTGGAAAAACTGACTAGGAAGGCCATTGAAGGCTAAGACACATGGGCAGTTATACTGGGGACTTTATAGAGACTTGCCACTTATGTTTTAACAAGAAACTAGAGTCAAATACGACTAAGGATTTTGAGTCTGCGCGATCTGCAGTCACAACTTCCCTAACTTGTCTTTTCTCATAAATGATTGTGTGTGTGTGTGTGTGTGTGTGTGCGTGCGCGCGCGCGCATGTGATTTTATTCTTCCTGATATGTGGACGGAGATACAGAATAACCTGAAATAATTCAGGAAGGTGCCAGTCACTATTCAATTGGCTCCATCTGCCACATTAATTCTGGTCAGATTCAAACCCCCTGAATAGACAGCAGGTGTCAGATAGAAGTGAATGTTTTGTGTGTTTGTTTTGCTTTTCTCTTCCCCATCATATTTCCAGGGTTATGAGTCTGAAGATAATGCACAGTGGAATTACAGAAATGTGTTCCTATAGGAGAGATTTAGAGCATATTAAAAAAAATTTTTTATTATGTTTATTTTTGAGAGGCAGAGAGAGACACAGCACGAGTGGGGGAGGGGTAGAGAGAGCGAGAGGGAGACACAGAATCCCGAGCAGGCTCAAGGCTTCGAGCTGTCGGCCCAGAGCCCAACGCGGGGCTCGAACCCACGAACCGTGAGATCATGACCTGAGCCGAAGTCGGACACTCAACCGACTGAGCCTCCCAGGTGCCCTGATTTAGAGCCTATTTTAAGGAATTCAGATTCACTCACGTCTGAGGCCTAAAGATATAACTTTTGTATTCTGAAACCCTGCACGTGGGGAGCACGGGGGTCTGAATGTTCAGAAGGTTTTTCTTCATTTTGTTCTTGATGCACAAGAAGGAATAATATGCAACTTCTGGTCCTTTTTCTTCGTTTGAACTTGGTCTCTGTTGTGCAACAAGAATATGATAAAGATCAGAAATTAATTGGCCGGCCAAGGAATCCTCAATTATAGCAGTATGGTTCTAAAATGACAATGAAATACAAATATGTGGGCTCTGTTCTCTGAGAGGCAGTCTTTGCTTTTGGGAGTGAGTATAGCGACGTGCTTATCTGAAGGTAGGAAAAAAGCCACATTCTTCTCTACATCCTAAGTGCCTAGAATAGGGACTAGCACACTAGCAAGGTAACGGGAACCAAGATTGTGTAGTGCTTACTCTGTGTCACGCATTGTGTAAAGCCCTTATGTGTATATATGAATTAATTCACTCGTTGGAAGAATCACTTCTTTGCTGCAGATGCCCTACCCCCCAGCTGCTCACCTGAATTCACTGTAGGCTACCACAGACAGCTTCGATCTTAACTCCTGGTACCTGCAACTCTTCCTATCTCTCTGTTTTCTCCAGTACCCTGGGAGTTTGCGGGACCAGGAACATGCTCCACTCCCTACCAGCGGGTGATGGAAAATAGTGAATAGATGGCATAGCCTCCCAGGCCCCAGTGGGGCTAGCAGATTCTAAGGTGTGTTTTACGTGATTTCTCAGAGGGTCTCCCGGAAGTTCAGCCCGAATGCCTACAGCTGGAACTTGCTCATTGCTTCGTGTTGTATTGATTTTTTTTCCCTTTCCCTGATTTGCACCCTTTATTTCCTCCACGTTCTCACTGTACTTCCTGGGATCTCCTCCCAAATAATCTACCTGCAAGTAGGTGGATTTTTTAAATCCTTGTTATTTTAGGGTCTACTTTTGGAAGCACCAAAGTTAGACACTCTTGCTTTTAAAGTGTTTGTGTCATGAACGAACAAATGAATGAGTGAATTTCAGAGGTACCTAACTTTCCCAGGCCAACCAGAAAGTGTCCCGTTTTCCATAGATTATTCCATTAAGGTAATGTACTCGGGTAGTAATAATACAGCTGCAGTTGTTAATGAAGCAGTAGGGAATTATGCTTAAGTAGAGACACAGGAAGGAATAAGCTAACTGATTGCAAAAAATCATTGGAAGAACCTGGGTTCATTTAACAAAATTTGAGTACTATTGAACTGCTGCTGAACATTGGCTAGCCATTATCGCCCAACCTCATTTTTCTGTCCATTCATATTAGCAAGCATTGAGATAATTATTCAAGACAAAGGAAGGCTTTTGTATGAAATGACAGACAATTGAGAGAAAACTAAACACAATAATTGGGAAGATTATTTTTGATTCCTTTGAGTTATATTGAAAAATGACTCCAGGATTGTTTAATGAAGAACATGTATTCACCATTTACTTTTTGATTTTGTATTTTGGACTAAGGCCAAGTGGGTTAATCGATTATTGATCGTATGTTATTGATTGTTGATTTTATACACTTATTGTTGCTGAGAAACTTCAACCTCATTTATTTCTTTCTGCTCCCAGAACTAAACCGATGATTTTAAGAGTTATTTTGGTTCTCTTAGTTTGTGAAAACAACAGTAACAGCCATCAGAAATTACGTAGGCTGGCTGTTAATTGCCACGGATTGAGGATCTCCTATGTGCCACGTACTGTTCTAGACATATGTTTCCTAATTTAATTACCATGGCAACCTATAGAGGAAAGTTTATTTATCCTCATTTTACCAAGGAAGAAAATGAAGCTCAGAAAGAGGTAGGGTAATGTTTCTAAGTTCATGCTCAAAGTAGAAATCAGATTCATTTTTGCCCATAAGTCAAGCCTGTGCTCCTTCAGCTAAAGTGTTAGGGCTTGGAATCCTGGGAGAACGAAGACCTCAGAAAGTGTTTGATTTCACTGGAGGACACCAAGCATTCTCTGGCACTAAGAACAGATCAGAACTCAGAGTTGGTGGTGAATTCAGAGGTGAGGTGGTGTTCCTAACCTGAACAAAGCCCTCGTAGCCCTTCATTTCCCTCACAACACAATCCAGGTTTCTTAAGTTGGTTCCTAAGTCTTGCTGACATCTGACATCTCTGTACTTCTTCAACACTTTATTCCATACTGTCTTCATGGCAGCCAAAGTGAAATTCTTTTAGTTCTCCAAAAGGCACAGTGCACATTTCACCTCTGGACTTTGGCCCTGCTGTTCTCATTGTCTGAAACGTCTCCCCTGTCCAATTCTTCTTTGCCTAGCTAACTCCTGTATGTGTGTGTGTGTGTGTGTGTGTGTGTGTGTGTGTGTATTATTCAGGTCTCCAATTAGATTTCATTTTCTCTGGGTAAGACCTCTATCTCAAATTCCCCAGGGCCCGTGCCCCTCAGCCAAGTTTAAATTAACTTAGGTGTTTCCATAGCTCACTGATTTATCTCTGGGATACAAAGGGAAGGATACTTATTTGTCTTTCACTAGTCAGTGAGCTTCATAAGGGTAGATGCTACCACATTCCCAGCAGCTCACAGGGGGTTTAGCAGATAGTTGACCCTCAATCATTATTTATATAGTAAATGTATGAATGAACATGATGAGAAAATCTAAACAAGTGGGTAAAACAATAGGTGTTGTTGATAGAAGGCCACTCACTGGGGGAAACTCTGGCTGGCTGGTGGACTAGTCAACGAAACTCTGTGTACATGTAAAGAGTGGTGAGAGTCCTGCAGTTCCCTTCGAACTGATATATATAGCCATGGCATCTGTGCCATAAGTTTAGACATATAGGAAATAGACACATGACCCAAAGCTAGCCAACCCATTGGATGGTCAGTGGCCAATCAGATTCCCCTGCTTGAGAATTTGAACCAAGAGAAACTGAGTAATCAGGAAGCGGGAGGGAAGAGGATTGCCAAGAGGCATTGGCATGCCCTTGGGGCCATGGAGGACCACAGACCAGGTGGAGAGTCAGGGATGGAATAGATGTGAGAGAGAAGATGTGCACCTCAAAAGAAGAAACGATTCACTGAGATTCATCCATTGATTCGGCAAGAATATATTGAACTTTCTCTACATGCCAGCCCTTGTTCTGGGCTCTGGTTAGATAGCTGCGAGCTAAACGTTGCAGTCCTGATCCTCACTGAGTTTTAATTCTAGCTGGGGAAACATGTAAAATACGTCACATGCTAGATGGTAGTGAGACCAAGGAAGACAATGCAACAGGGAGGGAAGGTAGGGAAATGGAGGTGGTGGCAGGTTTTTAAGAATGGCGTTAAATGGGTGCCTGGATGGCTCAGTCAGGTAAGCCTCCAACTTCAGCTCAGGTCATGATCTTGCAGTTTGTGGGTTCGAGCCCCGTGTCAGGCTGGGAAAGACAGAACTCCTAGTCCAGTTGTACTGGAATTGTCCCTTGGGGACAGGATGGACTTTCAGTTAGCATCTGGCATGGGTAGACTGAACAAGATCCTCTGTGGAGAAGTGGCGTTTACCATTAGAGAATTCAGTTTATCTTGTGAAGAATAGACATGGAAAAAAGTTTCTAGGAGGTTGGCTCCTCGTCTCCAGAATATAGCAAATTTATGGCACTTTCTGATGAAGAATAAAAGCTTTAGTCAGGATTTGAACCAGGGACTCCTGGGACTGGCAATATCATTAAGTCAGATTGAAATCTCCTTAAGCCAGGTGCTTAATCCATTAAATCCAGTCTTTAGTTTGCTAAGCTACCTTTCTGTGCCTGCTTAGGGAAATGAAGTGTGTCTGCTCCCAAAGGTTTTCTCAAAGTCAAGCCAAATGGAAGTCGGCTGCCCCTGCAATCTGCTGTAAGGAAGGGCATGAATTCTTTGGTTCCACAGGAATTTGACTGTGACAAAGGCCTGAAGAAGTGCAGCCGCCTGGGTTTTAATTTGGTTTAGATCATTGCTATTTTCATACCATGATGTAGAGCGGTGGTATTCATTGGATACGGAGTTAGGGAAAGAGAAAAACCAAGGATAATTCTACTTTTGGTCTTCAGAACTCATTGTTCAACCAGCATGCCCCCTCCCCATGACTCTAGGCTTTTACAAATTTTGAAATTTTTCACCTGATAGGTGGTGAGTATATGCTGGAATGGTAGTGGAGGTTGGAATCACAAATTCCAACATTTTCAGGAGAGCCTGCAGCTAACATAGTAAAGCAGTAAGATTAAAGAAAATAGATGCTCAGTTACAAAGTGGCATTGTCTTCTAAGCACAGTGGGAGTCCTCACAAAATGCCCTCTCGCTTCTACAACGTATGCTAGCTAATTTCAGACAAGTATGGTGGGGTTCTGAGTTCAGCTCCTAAGACGGACTCTCAGTAACGATGTGACCTTGAGCTTTCTGAAGCCTTTGTTTCTTTATCCATGAAGTGGGCATAAATCCTTCCTCAGAGTATGGTTGTGTAGATTCACGGGGACAAGACTTGGCAAGTCCTTACATGGATGGAAATAAAATGTGAGTTTAAGGAATCACTCTGCCTGGTGTTGATGAGTGTGCTCCACTGAGGAGATCACCCAGTGGATCAGAGTTACTGGAATTTTTTTCTTACCTTTTTACTTCAGAGCACTGAGCACGGCTAGTGTTTGTCTGTGTCCCCATCTCATTGTCATTCTTTGTCGCAAAAGACCAAAAACACATTAGCATACAGTAGATCTTCCCTTAATAAATGATGAAATACTCATAGTAAAATCTGCTAAAAGCTGGGACACCTGGGTGGCTCAGCCGGCTAAACGTCTGACTTCAGCTCAGGTCATGATCTCACTGTTTGCGAGTTCGAGCCCTGCGTCACTTTCTGCTGTCAGCACAGAGCCTCTGTTCCGCTTTCTCTCTGCCCCTCCCCTGCTCTCTCTCTCTCTCTCTCTCTCTCTCTCTCTCAAAAATAAATATTAATTTTTTTTTTAAATCTGCTAAAAGTAACATGCTTTACTAATTAGGACTCAGGTACTATAAACACAACTTAAAATGTGTTTACCATTTAAGGGGCACCTGAGTGCCTCAGTCAGTTGAGCGTCTGACTTCGGCTCAGGTCATGATCTCACGGTTTGGTTTGAGCCCCGCATCATTGTTGGGGTCCGAGGATGGAAGTCACTAAAAGCAACGTTTGGGGTAAAAGGGGATTGTGGATAATCTGAGCTGACAGGATTCCTGCTGACTGCAGGCTGGGGTGACCTTGCATCCCCTGGGGGACGGCGAGGACGACACCCTGATTAGGAAGGATGGGGGGTTCTGGATAAACTGACTTCGCACGATTCTTGCTGAAATTGGAAAATGCAGAGAGGAACATGAAAGCCTGAAAGTCAGGCCGCGTTGGAAAAAGCTCAGAAGAGCCTAAGTAGAGTTGGTCTTGGAGAGCATCTCTGTCAACCAAGACTTGAAGAAATCCAGACCTGCTTCTCTTCTGGAGCTCACGTCATTTCATCTCCGTTGAATCTCCCTGCCTCTCTCTCCACAATTTTGTCTCTTCCTACTCTTCTTTCTTTGACAATTTCATTACCAAGTAGGTTTACTCTCTGTGCCCGTGGGGTGGTTGTCCTGTCCCCAAAACTTGGGCTTTATTCATGGCTGCTTTTTACATGACAGTCTCTTAGGTGCAGCCACAAGAGGAGACACGGGAGAGGCTTGGGAAGACAAAGTTTATTATACTCACAGGTCCCAGAGAAGGGGTTACCGCATGCCATACAGGCCACGGGGGAAACAGCAGGTGTGGGTCAGGTTTCAGAAGACAAGAGGGAGGAGAAAGCCAAGGCTGGTGCTCATCTTGGGATTTCTGCAGCAAAGCCAAAGCAGGGAAAAGTCAACAGTTTAGGACTGGCTGGTTTGGATGTTTCAGTGGAGCTTTTGGCTACGTCGCTGGTCCCCAGTTGCCTGGCACTTGGCCCTGGATGATTAAGGCAGAACAGTACTGCCTCCTTGGGTGTTCAAGCCACACAGAGGAGGTCTGGTTCTGGATTGGTTTACATATCAAAGGCATGCTCCAGGCTGGCCCCTTGCTATCTCTAAGAATTGTCTGGCTCTGGGAGGACAGTCGCTCTCCAGCTGGAAAGGTTCTTTTTTTTCCCCCACGTGTCAAAAGCTGGAAGACAAACAAACACATCAAAACATCCTAATACACAGAAAAATTGAAAATATGTAAACAATATACTCCTCCTGTTTTCCTATTTGGAGCTCGGTAGGCTTTTGTGGAAGAGAGGAAGGGTGAGTAAGTAGGGAAGGAAGTGAGGGAGGAGAGGAGGCCCCCGTTAAGTTCTCCAGCAGGTGCAGAATACTCTGGAGATGTACTTCCGTGTAAAACTGCCCACAGTCCATGTTGCAGACTTCAAACAACTGCAAAGAAGCCTGTTTGGTTTTGTTTGAGTTTTTCAAAGACTTGGGCTACAGGTAGAACTTTTTCACAAGGACTGTTCATTGGTACCCTCGTTAGAAATGTATAGTGACTATAATCTAAAAAAGTGTTGACTTTTTTTTTTTAGAAATTGGTTGTCATGTTGATATTATAGGACTCGTTTTGCATCTATCTCATCTCTAGTCTGAAGCCCTGATTTCTGTTTAGATTATACTCATGCAAACAGGGTAACATCTGAGACCATGTTCCCAGAGGGGGAAGAAGTTCTCTCCCTCGGCTCCACAGACCATAAAGAGCTGGTTTTCGAATGGTGTCTAATCTTTAGCCACTCCGTTTCTTACCCTCCTGCAAATACGTGCCCAAAATACCCTTTGGTGAATAGTAATGCAATTCAAATGACATCTAATCAGACTATTCTTCTCATAATTGATCTGATATTTTCAGGGATGTTTCTTCATCTTTAAGGATGCTTTGTAGCAAGGGCTCTGCCTGTCTGTTTGGATTAAATACGAGAAATGGAAATATTAGCTCTTAGATAACAGTAGATTAAAAATCAGAAATCAGATAAAATGCAAATGATGGTTCCTTTTTAATTTGTTTCTTTGAAAAAAAAAAGATTTTTATCATGGCACAAACAAATAAAACTTGCGTGTGTAATTAAACACATTATGTAAAAGGAGCCTGTCTCTCCAAATTGTTTCCTCTTAATGAATTGCAGACACGTGTATTTGCTTGGGGTGTTTGGCCTGAAAAGTTTAAAATAAGACTTGTACAATTTTATTTTTTTTGTTTTTGTTTTGTTAAAGTTCAAGTGAAGGTTCTCACAGCACACACAGGCAAGAGGTGGAACCTTGGTTGAGATTTGTGCTTTGTGGTATTAATTACTCCTTTTATCTGGGACGTGGTCGACATATAAACTTCATTTATATTCTGATGATATCCATGTTGGCATTTTTCTTTGGAATTATTCTTTTTTCCCCCTCTGTGATATTGGGGATGAGAGGATGGCTCAAGGCAGTAGCCACAGTAGGGGGTAGGGGAGGAAAAATACTTTTTCCTCTATGACTCAGTTAAGCTTCTGACCCTTGATTTTGGCTCAGGTCATATGTCACCGTTCATGGGATCGAGCCCCACATTGGGCTCTGCGCTGACATCTTGGAGCCTGTTTGGGATTCTCTTTCCCCCCTGCCTCTCCCCCACTCATGCTTTGTCTCTCTTTCTCTGAATAAATAAACTTAAAAAAAGATTAACAGGAGAAAGACAAACAGAAGTTTAATAACATGAATGCCCCCTGTATACATGGGAGAGACCTGGGAAAATAGACTCCCCAAAGAGACCCAACTCACCACCTCAAATACCTTCTCCTGCTAAAGACAAACAACGATGTTTGGGGGTGGGGTACAGGCCAGATACGGGAGGTGACCAGGAAAAGCACAGTCAACAAAGGGTATGGCTGTTAGACAGATTGAAGTTGTCTCCTTCATCAGTTAAGAGTTTCTAGGGATTTAGCGTCATCCTGTCCTTCTGGGTATTGAGCTGGGAGACACCCTCACAAAGGGAGATTTCCCTTATTCATGTAAATCTCTCTTACAAACGGTAACTTCTATTTGCTTTTCCAGAGCTTCTCTGATGTCTTAAGTTTCTTAAAACCAATCAGCCTAAAATAATCCTTATGCCAGAGAGGCATATTTTGGGGTGACAAATTCTGCTTTTCTTCCAGGGATGTATCCTTGGTTCTAGGTGAATGGTAAATCACTTCGGACACTTGGGCCTCCTTCTTCTGTACTTATCTCCTGTATCTGACAATGCCAGGAAGGAGAGAATTCTGGCTTACTTCAACAGAGGGAGGAAGAGGGGTGCCTGGGCGGCTCAGTTGGTTAAGCATCCACCTCTTGCTTTCAGCTCAGGTTGTGATCTCAGGGTTCATGGGATCAAGCCCTGCATCCGGCTCTGTGCTGATGGCGTGAAGCCTGCTTGAGATTTTCTCTCTTTCCCTCTCTTCCTGCCCCTCCCCCTGCTCATGCTCGCTCTCTCTCTCTCTCTCTCTCTCTCTATCAAAATAAATAGACATTTAAAAAAAGAGGGAAAAAGGAAGCTGGCAGACAGACTCACACACACACACACACACACACACACACACACACAGGTAGAATAGGGCAACAGGAAAAAAAAAAAAAAACAGACAGAAATGGTGGTGGGGGTGGTCAAGGAAAGACAAAGAGAAGAAAAAGGAAGGATGGGGGGAGGTGGGAGAAGGAAGGAGAAAGGGGAGTGCTCCCAGTAGAGCAGAAAGAACACGAACTGGACAAGGACACAGAGAGGGAGACGAACAGACCCAAAGAGAAAAGAGGAACTTTTTTGGAGGCCACTGGGCCTTGAGAAAGCCTCTGCCAGGCCCCCTTCAGAAGGCAGTGAACCCAGCCGTGCATCCAAAAACAAAACCAAAACCGTGCAAAAACCCGGTCTCCTCCGGCCCGCCTCTGAGTGCGTGTTATCTGACAAGACACACACGAGGGCGCCTGGGTTTTTCTTGCAGGGACAGGTGCCCGTGGAGGCTTGAGGGGGCTGCCCAGCTTCAGAGGCTGGCGGTCTGCACCCCCGCCCCCAGCCTTCCAGCGCCCCCCTCTCGTCTCTCATTTCCCAGGACTGGACTTAACTTCCTTCGTCTTGTGTCTGATAGCAACCAGATTGGGAGTCCTCACTGGCTGTGCTTTGGCACGTGACTCAGATGTGCGCCTTGTGACTTCAGCGCTGGGAGTTGCTCTGTCATCTGCTAACGGGAAGACACTGGTACCCCACGTCCCGGATTGGATGAGGTAGGTCGAGTACTGACTGTGGCTGGCCCACGGCTTTCTATCTAGAGAAATTACTCCGCGTGCATGTTGGTTTCTTTCTCCATCTCACCCACCTCTCCTCGTTACCCATAGTCCTCCCTCCTGTATCTGCTCTGGAATATTTAGCATGGTTGTGGGATTTTAACGCTTTAAAGCTGCAGGGGGTGCTAATGTCACCAAAGCTTAATATCAGTCTTAAAAGGGTCCTAGCTTCAGAGAGATTTGGAGTGAAGGGCAGAGCACTTTGGAGTCTGCGTCTTTCCTTATTGTCTTGCCATCTCCCTTCCATAGCTTCTGATGGCCATATGATTGGTAATGACTTCCCTGTTTTATCTTCTGTCATATCTGTCACTTCAACTAATAGGTTTCAAATTTCTCCCCGTGCCTTCTAATCCCTGCTCTAAGACTTCAGTCCTAATTCTATGCAAAGTTTAGAAAATGTAGAATCTCAGGATGCGTTGTGGACTTACGAGATGAGAAAGGAATGAGGTCCTGGAGGAGATGGCTGTGGCCCCTTCTCTTGTCGTGGAAAGAAGTTGGGCTGGGGGAAGACGGGATCAAATATTGACGTATTGAGGCCTGGACAATTCCAGCGAATTGCTCAGTTGACTTAGGTTTGAACCAGGCAGGAGGTGCTACCTAATCGCATGATTTGGTTGATGCCAAATTGTTGATAGAATCTCCCCGGGTTCTTGCCGCCTCCATATATTCTGTGTTATTTCAGGACCCCCATGAGCCATAGCAACCAGGGTAATGAGCTATGGCTCTGATAACCTGAAAATGCAGTTTTATTTACTGATGATTTTATATGTCTTCTCTCTCATAACCAACCGGCCAACTCACCGTGAGTAAATGCTGTATTTTTATTGTTCCGGAATTTTCCATAGAACCGTGCAGCTTTTAAGAGCACATCAGGGACTCGATAAATACCTGTTGATTGACAGCTGGTAGCATCACTGCTTTGAGATCTAGAAGCAACCATGCAAATGGGGTTTGACAAGATGACTGCAGCCCCACCCCTGCCCCATTTATATATAATGTTCAGGTCTCTTATGATAGAAGATCTTTTAAAATAGTGTAATTTTCACCTTGCCTTTTAGAGACTTCCTGACAGACCTGTTTTCTGTGTAGGCATCTGTATTCAGGATATATAACAGAATGGAGCAGGGGAGTTAGATTTTTGTTTCAGCCTTGTATTTTTTATGTGTTTCATGAAACAAGTATGTAAATATTTATAGGCTAAAGGTTGGTTCCAAAATTCAACACTTTAACGGAGAAATTAATGTCTGGTCTTGTTCATTCTGGTAATTTTCCAAGGCTATTAAACTTGAAACAGTCTCTCTGAAGGTACTGGTGTTTAAGCTATTTGAAAGGAATCGGGAGGCCCGTGTTAGAGAGGGCACATTCTCTATTGTGAAGCCCGGCTCTGTGTAATGAAAAATCAAATTTAAATATAAAAAAAAATTAATTCAGCCGTGGCAGAAGACGGAACTCACTGCTCAGCTGTGGTATACTGCTAACATACAGTGATAAGGTTTGGTGATGAGAAATATTCTCTAGCCTAACCCGGGTGATTCTTTTGTTGCTAAATAGAGACTTTGGAGAAGCACACTTGTGGAAATATTCTGAATAGGAAATGCGTCTGTTCTGATCCTGTCTAAATAAACAATTTGGGTGCATGACTAGTGTTGTCCCAATCAGCTTTGTTTATGTGGCTGAGCCAGCTGATGACGGGCCCTGACTCAGGGATTGGATTTTACAGCTTTCATCTTCTACTTTGCCACATGGCATTGACAAAGATCAGGGAATTTTTTCCCCATAAGGAGAATACCTCAGCTGGGTGAAGCCATTATAATAAATATAGCAATTTGAGATGAATGAGAAAATCAGAGTTAATGAGGCTTGCAGTCGCATGGAGAAAATGCAATTGCTCATGTGATAGGAAAAACACACAAATGTGCACACACACGCTCTTGTAACCCCGCCTACCTCTGCTTTCTTGATTCATCATCAAAAGATAAAACGAAGCGAGACACCCAGTGATATTTGATTCCCATGGGCCTGTTGTTTAAAGTTTTCATTTGCTTCTAAGAAACAGACAGCTAGAGTTATAATTCTGTTGCCAACACAATTCACTAAGTTTCATTTTTTGTTTTTTAAGCTATCTATATGGGTGATTTAAAATACCCTCTTAATCAAGAAACGAAACACATGGTTTTGGTGTTACCATTACATGCCCATCTTCAGAAAAGTCCCCCTTACAAATGTCAACATGAATGTCCACATGCTATACAAACTGGAATTCTAAGTCATAGTGGCTGGCTCAACAATGCAAAAAAAAAAAAAAAAAAATCAATGGGTTAATTTGGTTGATTTCACATACAGGACTGCCAAGATACAGGTTTGATTGAAATTTTCCCAGGAACTGATTTGTTGGCCTCGTGTAGAATTTTAATACTGGTATATGCTAACCGACTCACATTCCAGAAGCATTCTTGGGTCTGGTCTGTGGTTACGTCAGCACTCTTGGAGGGCTCCCTCAGTCATTACGTTGCAATTTGTTCAGGTATTTTACCACATCTGTAAAGGGTTGGTGGCTTTGATGATACTTAAAATATACCTGTGAAGGGAATGACTTCAATGCCAACTTCATTGATGGTTTCATCTGCCCTTTTGAAACAGGGTGTCCAGTAACATTTTTCAAAAGCACAGATTTATAATTTGTGATAGGTGTTGTCTTAGCTCTCACACTATATTGGTACGGTATTTGGGCTCAACTGACCAGCCATCATATTTCCCCACTCATTATGGCGGAGAGGTCTCACCTGCACTGTTTGGGCAGCCAGGGAGTGTGCATTCCCATTTCAGCAGTTTAGTTAGGATACCAATAAGCCTGTGGGTCAATGAGAGAAGGGGAGGGTAGAGAGAGGGTGGGAGAGGTCAGTTAACTATGTCTTTTAAAATCTGTTGAACGAGTTGACTGTACTGGAAGGTTAGAATTTCAAGATTAGAGAACTCTTCAATGTCCTATACTACAGGGTTAGTTAAGATGGGCAAATCAAAACCAAAATAAGAAAACTCAAAAATTAAAATCAAAGCAAGCTGACAGTTTCTCCACGTTCACCTGTAAGAAGGAAGACTAGGGCGTTGTGTCGAAAGTTCTACTGAGGGGAAATTATGCAGAATGGTCCTTAAGGGGGACCTAGGGTAGAGGAAGTTTGTCTGATTGTTTGATTTTGGTGTGTGGGGAGAGGTGGGTAGTAGAATGCTGGAATTAAAGTGTCTTGGAAAAAGTCCATGTGACTGGGGTCAGAAGAGGGTAGGAGGGAGTTGATTGTTCTTTTGTGTTAACGTATCCGTACCCAGTGGTATGCTAGTAAATGTTTAACCAGTGGTTCCTTGACAAACCTTGTATGCAAGTATGCGAATAAATGAGACCATTATAAACATAAAGCATATTTTTGCAGCACATGATATAAGAAACTATACTATATTCTTTATTGTAAATTCCGTACAGGCAATTGGTTCTCACAGAATATTTTCCTTAGTTTTTGCTGAACTCATATCTCTGGTCAACTTATGGTTGTAATTGATCTAGAAGTGTAGTTACAGTATGAATGTTGACGGATTATTTTTTTTTTTGTAGGGTGGAAGTGAAAATTTGAATGCATAATGTTGTAACTTCACTTACGCATCAATGACGTAAGAAACTTCTTTGCTGAACTGGATAACAGTTTTGAAAACTGGAAGGGTAACGCCTCAGTTTTTGTGCTGTGTATGTGTGTGTGTGCGCACGCTTGTGTGTTTTGTTCTTCACAATATAAAGGCTATGGGCATTAAGTTTAATCTACATTGTCAACATATTTTCCGTCCATCACTTTCTTAAGTCTAGAAATCCACAAGACAGTAAGTCAAGACATGATTTGTAGCATTTGCTTAT
This sequence comes from Panthera uncia, assembly GCF_023721935.1. Lineage (NCBI taxonomy): Eukaryota > Metazoa > Chordata > Mammalia > Carnivora > Felidae > Panthera > Panthera uncia. The sequence goes on along the minus strand of NW_026057578.1, from coordinate 7,591,702 downwards.
TTCCGTAGTATAAATTTTCCCATCTCTGACTTCAAGCCTCTGATATGAGGGCACTGAATGGGGAATCAGGAACACGTGGGAAGTAGCTCAGTGTCATATAGAATTTTCATCATATGGGTAAAATAGACATAAGTAAAGTCAGCATAAATTGTAGTAAAACGAAGTAAAATACTAGCAAATGATCATCTTTACATATTTGCCACCTTTGTACCATATTTATTTAATTGTAACTTTATGTTATTCGCTTAAAATTTTTTTTAAATATTTTTATTTATTTTTGAGAGAGAGAGAGAGCATGAGCAGGAGAGGGGTAGAGAGAGAGAGGGAGACACAGAATCCAAAGCCGGCTCCAGGGTCCAAGCTGTCAGCACAGAGCCCGATGTGGGGCTCGAACCCACGAACCACAAGATCATGACCTGAACTGCATGATCGTGACCTGAACCGCGTGATCATGAGCTGCTTAACCGACTGAGCCACCCAGGTGACCCTATGTCATTTACTTTTAAATAATGTTTGTGTTTAACAACCAGCTTGCAAAATTTCCATCAGCTAACCATCAGCTTTTGCAAGCCTGTTCAATCCTGCTCTGACACACTGCTGCCCAGACCCCCATCCTGCTCAGCACCCTGAGGACAATGACCTTCATGGCAATGGCTGGGTGGTACTTTCTGATTTTGATAAAGTCTCTTATACCAGTGCTTAGCTCTAATGCACCAGAGCTCCCTGCTACCACAGATCACAGGGGTTGGACAGATGAGAATAAAAAGCAGTAACTGGGGTCAGTGAAAATCAAAGGTCTTCCCTGAGTTTGAATCTGGACTGAAGATGGCCTGTCTCTCACCAGGAATAGTCACATGGCTTCTTTTTTTATGACGGAGCCCCAGTAACAACAGAGAATGAAGGTGAGCTCCCAGGACCGCTCCCATCAAACCGCATCCCCATCTAAACGGGAGACACTTGGAGTCAGACTGAATTCCACTTAGGAAAATAAAAATAATGTGACCTTTCTCCTATCAGTTACAACAGAGTAGAATTCATTCCCTGTAGACCCACCACGATGTTTTAGGATGAGGACAGCCATCGAATACAAAAGCGTGCTCTGAGAAAGGGAGTAAGGGCATCACAAGACCTTAAATAAATCAACAGAGGTTTTGGGTTCCTCTAACTTAACTCTAAATGCTTTCAGCTAAGTTGACTGTAAAAAGATTGCATTAGAGGTGTAATATTGTTTTAATGTCCTGCATATACCTGCCGGCAGATAAAGAAGCTACATCGAAATACAGTTGATTAGGAGAGTTGCACAGAGTAAGGAGAAGTATCAGCCTGCTGCTTACAAATACTTTTTAATAGAATGTGGCTCTTTTAAACTAGGCAGGTAGTTTGAATCACACAGAAGTATTTATAGCCTCTCCACCGTCTCAAATATTCTAGTTGAAAATGTCGCCGTTTTTCTTTAAAGAGTCTCGGGTATCACAGTGTATCCTTTAAATATAGCCATTCATAGACAATATTCAAATGACACTTCTAGTGTGACCAAAGTTCCCCCTGGCTCGTGGGACTGTGCTCTGTTGAGAATTTGCACCGCTGGACATAGGGTCCTTCCTCATTTACTTTGGAATGGCTCACCATTCAGTTAACACACAGTTTAAAATTCAGAGCCAATTGTATAGTAAAACCAGAGGAACATAAAAACTATGGAAAATCATAATGAAATGCAGAAACAAGTTGAAAGTTCAATTGAAATGGTTGTTTATGCCAAAAGCCCCTGATTATTTTAAAGTATCTTAATTGGCTGATTGGATTCAACACTCGAGATTTTCTGAAAAAATAATTTATTCAAATCAGGTTGTACTTGTACCTGAAGTGAATTCAGGCATATATAAGCTACTTTAATGTTAATTAACTAGTTTTGCCCAGTCTAGATATAGGATGTTTAATAATGTATCATGATGTTGGCATATAGTCAAGACCTGATTTAGACATGGCAACAGAGTATCCACACCTAGAGGGCTTCTTATCACATCTGAAGACATTTATTTTTTTTACATAAACTTTTATTTGGGAATAACTTTAGATTTGCAGAAAAATTGCAAAGTGAGTATGGAGACTCTCTGAATACCCTTTGCCAGCTTCCCCTAATGGTAATATCTTATTTAGCTATTGTAAAAATTTTAAAGCAGAGAGGTAAAGTTTGGTATTGTTATCAACTAAGTTTTAGTCTTTATTTGGCTTGTCACCTCCTTTTCCGCTTTATCTGTTCCAGGATTTAGTCCAGGATCCCACACCGCATGTATCTATCATATGTCTATATTCTTTTCTGGTCTGCGCAATTTTTCAGATTTTCCTTGTTTTTCATGACCTTGACAGTTTTAAGCAGTACTGGCCAGGTATTTTGAAGGCTTTCTCTCTTTGTGGATTTCTCCGACATTTCTCCGTGTTAGACCAGAGTTACGATGTTTTGAAATGAGCTCCATAGAAGCAATGTGTCCTCGTGACATCATATGGAAGGGGTTACACGAGATCAGCATGAATTGTCCATGGTGCTGATGACCGTGGTCATTTGGTTAGGATGGTACCTGCTAGGGTTTTCAGGTGTAACATTTCTATGTTACATTGTCCATTTCCATACTCTGTTCTTTGGGAGTGAGTCACGGAATCCACTACACCAGCAGTGGTGGTAGTTGAATTAAGTTTAATCCCCTGGAGGAGGGGGTATCTGCACATGTTTGGAATCCTTCTATAAGGAAGATTTGTCTCTTCTGCCTCTGGAGGAGTTTTAAAAGTAAGCTTTCGGGGTGCCTGGGTGGCTCAGCCTGTTAAGCGTCTGACTTCGGCTCACGTCATGATCTTGCAGCTTGTGAGTTCGAGCCCCGCATCGGGCTCTGTGCTGACCGCTCAGAGCCTGGACCCTGCTTCGGATTCTGTGTCTCCCTCTCTCTCTGCCCGTCCCCTGTTCATGCTCTGTCTCTCAATAATAAATAAATGTTAAAAAAAGTAAAAAAAAAAAAAAAAAGTAAGATTTCATAAAATCACTTGTGAACTGGTTGAACATAAGTCCACACTTAATATTTAAACTTTTGACAACTTACACGTGCTGATTCATTTTAGAAGTCACAGAGGAACCTCCAGACTGTTTTCCAGAGTGGCTGCACCAATTTGCATTCCCACCAACAGTGCAAAAGTGTTTCCCCTTCTCCGCATCCTCACCAACATCTGTTGTTTCCTGAGTTGTTACTTGTAGGCACTCTGACAGGTGTGAGGTGGGATCTCATGGTGGTTTTGATTTGTATTTCCCTGATTGTGAGTGATGTTGAGCATCTTTTCATGGGTCTGTTTGCCATCTGGGTGTCTTCTTTGGAAAAGTGTCTATTCATGTCTTTTGCCCGTTTCTTCACTTATTTGTTTTTTTGGATGTTGAGTTTGGTTAAGTTTTTTATAGATTTTGGATACTAGCCCTTTATGCGATATGTCATTTGCAAATATCTTCTCCCATTCCATATGAAGGTTCTTCAAAAAATTAAAAATAGAACTACCCTATGACCGAGGAATTGCGCTGTTAGGTATTTATCCAAAGGATACAAAAATGCTGATATGAAGGAGCACATGCAGTGCTATCAACAGTAGGTAAATTACGCAAAGAGCTCAGATGTCCATCGACTGATGAATGGATAAAGAGGATGATATATATACACGTGTATGTATATACATATATGTATATATATACATGTATATATATACATATATGTATACACACAATGGAATATTACTCGGCAATCAAAAATAACGAAATCTTGCCATTTGCAACAACATGGATGGAACCAGAGTGTATTATGCTAAGCGAAATAAGTCAGTCATAGAAAGACAAATATCATAGGATTTCACTCGTATATAGAATTTAAGAAATAAAACAGATGAACCTAGGGGAAGGGAAGGAAAAATAAGATAAAAAAAAGAGAGGGAGGCAAACCACAAGAGACTGTTCAATACAGAGAACAAACTGAGGGGTGCTGGAGGGGGGGGGGGGGGGGGGATGGGCCAAAGGGGGGGTGGGCACGAAGGAGGGCACTTGTTGGGATGAGCACTGGGTGTTGTATGTAAGTGATGAACCACTGGGTTCTACTCCTGAATCCAGTACTACACTGTATGCTAACTAACTTGAAATTAAATAAATTTAATAATTATTAATTTTATAATAATAAAATTATTAATAATAATAAATTAACTTTTTTAAAAAAAGAAGTAACAGTAAAAATAGTACAGCAGGGAGGATTAAGTTCCCAGATTCTCTTTGTAAAGGGTCTCATGAAACAAATTGTCTAATTTTACAGTTTTCAGCCTCCACACCATTTCGAATGCACATCGCATATAAAATGAGTATATGCACCTCAGCAAATGTTTATTCATTTATTAATCATATGTGTGCATTACTGACCTAATACATTATGTACATTGGGAGATGTGTAAAACGAATTTAAAGAATATGCTAAAAGTCTAAGTATAAACAGAGTAGTGATTGCTACTATTTGAGTGCTTAGTGTGGTTGCCAACATTTTCCTAAATGTGCTTGCAGGATTAATAAACTCGATAGTAACAAAAAACCTGTGAAGTCAGAACTGTTATCATCCACTTTCACATATGAGGAAATTGAGACAGGAAACACGAAGTGCTTTGCCTGAAGTCGCAGGACTGATCAGTGATGGAGGCGGGGTCGTTCACGTGCAGCCTGTACAGGAGCCTGCACTCTTGACGGTGAACTTTGCGGGAAGAGCTCGCATTTCTTTTGCCACCTCACCTTGACACGTGTGCAGTTCCTGCTCTGGATTCTGTGCAGTCCACCATCGAGACCCTTGGAGTTTTATATTTTTTTATTTTTGAGAGAGAGAGAATCCCAAGCAGGCTCTGAGCTGTCAGCGCAAAGCCTAACGTGGGGCTCGAACCATTAAACCGTGAGATCGTGACGAGCCAAAGTCGAATGCTCAGCTGACTGAGCCACCCAGGCACCCCTGAGACCATTGTTTTAAAGGACGTAGCCAAGGCATAACTCAGGACCTGTGTTGATTTACTTCTGTGTGTCCCACGTTGGTTTTGCCCAACGCTTGTCTGTGCTGCATTGCCCATTTTTTTTCACCAAGGCTCTTGGGGAATGAGGTTTACTCTTTTCCTGTGCCCTTGATGGAGACAGGGTCATGGGAGATTTTGCTTCACTTTCTTATCTCCTGGAACAGCTGTCTCTTGCTGCTGCCCTGTCTCTCTAACACGAACCTGTGGGAGGGATGCCTTGTTCATTCATTAGTGCCTACTATGTGGCGTGAGCACCACTTGGTTTTATACTGTGTGCTGGGAGGAGAGAAGGAATTGCATTACTGCGGTCGTGGGGTAAAAAAATCTATCTCTGTTAGGGACGCGAACATGAAAATGATTTCACAGAAACTCAGCACCGTGGAGGCTCTTTCTATATCCTGCCTTTAAATATCTCCCAGGCAACAGTTCCTTGGATTATTACCGTGGAATCGCTTGATGGCCAATATTCTGTGGTCCCATAGACTCATACTATTTTTTTCTTCTTAACATAAAATGTGTGCTGCTTTTGTTTATGAAAGACAAACATAGCCCTTGGAGAACATTGAGATATATAGAAAACATAAAAAAGAGATTAAAAAATGTCTGTAAACTTTTTCCATCCAAAGATAATTCTTATGAATAATTGGAGGCATTTCTTTTCAGCCTTGTTTCCATACCAGAGAAGTATGTATATATACATCTATGTGCAAATGTATGTGTATGTTTGTATGTACTTTCTAACTTGAAATATGATAAATTGTGTTTTCTTTTAAACACAATTTGTCAGAACTTGGTTACGCTGGTTAAATTTTTAACCTGCTTTTTAACTGATTCATTAAACCCACTTTTTTTTGCGGTTAATTTATTTCAGTGTGATATTTATGTATTTTTCCTGTTTTTCTTGGTTTGGTTGTCGTCTTTCTGATTTCTCAAGTTGGATTATCAGTTGATCTACATCCATTGTTAGTTATTAATAACAGCATGTTGTGCTGTGGCTTTTATCTCTATTCCATTTCGGTCTAATGCCATCAATTTTCATGAGCTTTATTTTTATTGGAATTATAAAAAGTTGGCTACAACTATGGCTTTGATTTCCTCCTTAACACAAGTATTTATTAGTTAAAAACATTGTTGGTTTTTTAGATTTAATCTTTTACATGTTTAAAAAATAAACTTCAGGGGTGTCTGGGTGGCTCAACCGGTGAAGTGTCCGACTTTGGCTCAGGTCACGATCTTGCGGTTTGTGAGTTCCAGCCCCGCGCCGGGCTCTGTGCTGACAGTTCGGAGCCTGGAGCCTGCTTCGGATTCTGTGTCTCTTTCTCTCTGTCCCTCCCCTGCGCTCTCTCTCTCTCTCTCTCTCTTTCTCTGAAAAGTAAACAGTAAAAAAATTAAAAATAAATTTTATATTTTGGCATAGTTGTAGATTTACAGCAAAGTTGGGAAGATACCAAAGTTCCTACATACCCCATGACCAGTTTTCCTGTTATTTACATTAGTACGGCATATTTGTCATAATTAATGAACCAATATTGATATAGGTTGAATTAAAATCTCTAGTATTGTGCAGATTTCCTTATTTTTCCTTCCTGTACCTTTTCTGTTCTAAGATCCCACATTAGATTAAGTCATTTTTTTTTTTTTTTTTTTTAGTTTTCTCTTAGCTCAATAGTTTCTCATGCTTTCCTTGTTATTAATGACTGAAAATTTTGAGGAGTATTTATCAGATACGTTGAAGAATAGCTCTCAATTGAAATTTGATTTTTTTTTCTTTTCCATTTTTACAGTTAGACTGGGCTGATGACTTACTGGGAGAGAGATTACAGAGATAAAGTACCATTCTCATCACATCATATCAAGGGTATAGACTGTGCGTACGATTTACAGACTGTTGGTGTTGACCTTGACCACCTGGTTGGAAGTAGTTTTTGTCAATTTCTCCCTGTTAAAATTACCCCCCCCCCCACTTTGTACTATGCTCTTTGAAAGGAAATTACTACGCACAGGCCATACTTAAATAGTGGTGAGTTATGTTCCACCTCATTAAGGACAGTGGATCTACATGAATTATTTGGAATTCTCCTATCCAGGAGATTTGTCTAGTATCCCCCGTGTATTTATTCAATCATTTATTTATATCAGCGTGGACTTACAGATATTTTTCTAATATTATGGGTCATAATCCAATACTACTTTATTTCCCCCCCTTGAATTTCCAGCTTTAGTTGTTGGGATCCCTTCCAGTGTTCTCTTGTGTCCCTTTGACGTCGCCATTGTTGTGTTTTCCCTTACTTGTGTGTCTGTTAGCATTTCGTCACTTTCCGGTTCTGCGAGATGATCCAGGCTCCGCCTTGTATGTTCAGTGCCCCAGTTCTAGAATCAGCCATTTCTCCAAGTAACTCTGGTCCCTTTTATCAGAGAATAGTATTACAAAACAAGGTATCAGTGCTTGGGGTACTCATTGCTACTGAGGAACCCTCACGTATGGGCCCTCTCAGCAGACTTAGTAAGGAAGCACATGTGAACATACTAACTCAGGTGCATATACGTTGTTAAAAGAGAAACTGAGGCACATGAAGCATTTTAAGAGCTTATTTGAGCAAGAATCCATTTGCATCAGGCAGCACCAAAGTGGAAGTGATTGGGAGCCCTTCACCAATAGGAGCTGGGGAGAGACTTTGTAGAGAAAAGGCAGAAGCAAAGTAAGGCAGCTGTTGGTTGGCTATAGCTTAAAGCCTAGGTGGCTGTTGGTGATTGGTTGTCCTTAGCGTTTCAATCCTGGAATCTCGAGACATTTATAGGCTTGGATTCTGGTTCCCTTACACAGGCCACCATGACATTAGAGCCACAGCAGTCCAATGGCCTCCTTGCTTAGTTAATTTAAAAACATATATAAAAAATATTTATAAACGTATCTGGATTAAGCTAAACATGAGTTCATAGTGATGTCTCCAGTTCTTGTCTGTTACTGCAGGCATCATTTTAGCCCCTTCTTTTTGCTCCTCTGTATCCGCTCCAACAGTGAGAAACCAGGCCTCCGTCACCCACCATTCAGTCACTTAATTGTTCAGCTGCACGTTACATGTACAGAGGTGTCAGCATCGCTAGCCTAGTCGCGTGGGAAACGACTTTATCAACTAGAATGCAGTGCTTAGATACAGTGGCTTTTTTGCCTGTGCTCTGACAGACCTCACTCATTTACAGAGTTACTTTGGTTTGCACCCTTGCCCCTCCTCACTTCAATAACACACGTTTGTGGTAGTTAGCTTCATTTTTCACATTATGCATTCGGTCCTCTAACCTTTGATCTCCTAAGTGACTTTTTGTTTTAACTGCATACATTAAGTTTCACTCTTTGTATACAAAGTTCTATGAGCTTAAAAGATGTGTAAAGTGGCCACCGTTTCAGTGTTAAAGAGAATAGTTTCACTGCCCTCAAATATCCCCCTGTGATTCCCCTATTCAACGCTCCTCTTGGTTCCAATTCCTGGAAGCCACTGATATTTTTACTGTGACTATAGTTTTGCCTCTTCCAAAATATCACATAAATGGAAGTATACAGTATATGGTCTTTTCAGACTGGCCTCTTTCATACAGAAATATATATACATAAGGTTCATCCCTGTTTTTGCAAGGTTCGGTAGCCCATTTTTCTTTATCGCTCAGCAGTATCCCATTGTTTGGATATACCACATTTACCCATCCACTTACTGAAGGACACCTTGTTTCTTCTAGTTCTCTGCAGTTATGGAGAAAGCTGCTATCTGCACTCATGTGCATGCTTTTGGGTGGACGTTTGTTTTCAAATCCTTTGGGAACATCACTGGTACATCATATGATAAGATTGTTTAGCATGGTAAGAAACTGCCAAACTGCCTTCCAAAGTGGATGTGCCATTTTGCATTTTGACCAATAGTGAATGAGACTTCTAATCATTCCTTATCCTTAACAGCAACTGAGGTTGTCAGGTTCCCCCCCCCCCCCCCGGCCCATTCTAATAAGCATGTGATGGTATCTTGTTACTTGAATTTGCATTTCCCTAGTGACCAATGAGGTTGAATATCTTTCCATATCCTATTTTCCATCTACTTTCTGTCTATCTGTTTAGCTATCTTGCCATCTATCTACCCAGCTATTATTTATATACTTACCATGTTCCTTATTGAGATGTCTGTTCAGGTCTTTTGCACATTTTTAAATTTTTTTTTTTATGATTGAGTTTTAAGATTTCTTTGCACACTTTGGATATCTGTCTTTTATTTTATCTATATGTCTTGAAAGTGTTTTCTCCCAGCCTGTGGCTTCTCTTTTCTTTTTCTCAGTCATATCTTTCCTAGCTTAGAAGTTTAATTTATCACATTTTTTTTCATGGTTCATGCTTTTGGTGTTGTACTTAAAAACATCATCTAATCCAAGATCACGTAGATTTTCCCCTGTGTTTTCTTCCAGCTTTAGTGTGGTTTTATATTTTACATGTTGGTCAATGATCCATTTTGGGTCAATTTTTATATAAGGTTTCAGGTTAATATCTTTATTTTTTTTTTTTTTGTATGTAGATAGACACATAATTGTTTCAGTACCATTGTTGAAAGATTATCCTTTCTCCAATGAATTACTATTTAACCTTCTTTTAAAATGTATAATTTTATTGTGTTTTGATCAGGTATCAATGATAGTTGGTGTGCTTATTTACAAAAAGTATCTTGAGATTTTCTTTGTGACCCTATATATTACTTTAAACATTTAAAACTGCATTCTTTGTAGACTGCAGTTGTAACTCTTAAAATGACATTATTAATTATATTATTTAAATTATTAAGGTCTTGTTGATGTTTTATCTGCTTTCTTATCTGTCACTTAGAGCTTTTGGCTATTTATTTTTGATCATTTCTCCTGTATTCTAAAATTCTTCTTTATCTATTTTGATGACGATTTTGTATCAAAATTTCACAAAAATATTGTTTCCTACCTGTGTTCATCACTGTTACTTGCCTACCCAGTATCTATTTTCCCTTTTTCCCCTTCTAGATGCTAATTTTCTTTGGGAAGGAAATGGGTCCATCTTGAACAAAAGAAAGAACCATATATCCCGGCATCCCTTGAACTTCGGGATGGCTCTGTCATAAGTATCAGGCCAGAAAACGTAGGCCCAAGTCAGCTGGGAGTTTTAAACATGTCTTTCCTAGTATACGTAGCATCTCTTGGTCCTCATCACGTTTTCTTTCTTCATCCTCTTTGAAATGTACATGGGAAGCAGGAGAGGAAACAGTTATGCATTACAAACACAGATTTCCTTCATTTCTAGGAAGTTGTTTCTCTTCCTCCTGTTTTGAAATGTCATCTTCTGCATATTCTTTTTATAAAATTTTTTTTAAGGTTTATTCAGTTTTCAGAGGCAGAGCGCAAGCAGGGGAGGGAGGGGCAGAGAGAGAGGGAGACACAGAATCCAAAACAGGCTCCAGGCTCTGAGATGTCGGCACAGAGCCTGACGCGGGGCCCGAACTCACGGATTGGCGAGATCATGACCTGAGCTGAAGTCTGGGCGCTTCACCGACTGAGCCACCCATGTGCCCCTGCATATTCTTTATTTCTGTCTCTTGCCATTGCAGGCATGTGTGTGGGGGGTGTGGGAGGGGAGAAGGGAGGAGGGGAGAACCAGGAGGGGAGGAGAAGAAGCAGAGGCAGAGAGAGAGGAAGAATTTGTTGTGTCCGTTCCCATGTTTTTTGATCTTTCTCTTTCTCTTTTATTCTATTTTAAATTTTCCCTGAGCTCTGCAAGGAATTCATAAGCTTGCCTTCTTCTCCACAGATTTCTTTGTCATCTCTAATCTACTCTCTCATAGGTAGGAAGTTGCATCCAGAGCAATTTGTATTTTAGCCGTTGATGTGGCAGCAAAGCATGCAAGTTAAGAGAGCAACCTCAAGGAGTCAGGAAATTGCATTCCAGTCCCAGGTCAGCCGCTAGTTCTTTTCTCTTGAGCTACATTCCTAACATCTACTGATTGGTTTCTCGCATGTAAGATGGGTATAAGAATCGTACCTCTTAATAGGGTTTGGGGAGCATTAAATGAGAAACCACATACAAAGTCCCTAAGGCTGTGCCTGACTTGTGTCAAGCCCTACATACACATTCTTGTCCCATACTGTAATTCTGCAATTTATTGTTTTGTTTAGTAGTAATTGGAAGGGTAAGAGAATCATAAAGTTTAATACTTCCCAAATAAACAGTTAAATTCTTCTGATAAGATCAAATGCTAAATATTCCTACGCATTAAAAACATAGTGATTCACGGGCGCCTGGGTGGCTCAGTTGGTTAAGCGTCCGACTTGGGCTCAGGTCATGATCTCGCGGTCTGTGAGTTTGAGCTCTGTGTTGGGCTCTGTGCTGATAGCTCAGAGCCTGGAGCCTGCTTCAGATTTTACGTCTCCCTCTCTCTCTGACCCTTCCCCGCTCACCCTCTGTCTCTGTCTCTGTCTCTCAAAAATAAATAAACATTAAAAACATGAAAAAAAAAAAAAAAGAAAGTCGTGGTCCAGATTTATCCATCAATGTTCATAGCACCACTATTCACAATAGCAAAAAGGTGGAAAGAATCCAAATCTCCATGGGCAGCTGAATGGATAAATTAACTGTGGCATATACATACAATGGGATGTTATTCAGTCTTATAAAGGCATGAAATTCTGATGTGTGCTACAACATGGATGAATCCTGAAAGTATTATATGAAGTGAAAGAAGTCGGAAACAAAAGGACACACAGGGAAAGATTTTACTTGTACCAGATATTTAGATATTCATAGAGACAGGAAGAAGAATGTGGTTGTCAGGGGCGGTGAGGCTGTAGGGAGAGTAGGGAGTTACTACTTAATGGGAACAGAGTTTTATTTGGGAAGATGAGAAAATTCTGGAGGAACCACATACTGGTGATGTTTGCACAGCGTTGGGAATGTATTGAATGCCACTGAGTTTGTAAACTTAAGAATGGTTAAATTGGTAAATTTTACATTTGTGTATTTTACTATAATAAAAAACTGAAAAACCTACAAAATGTAGAGTTCCAGTTATCATTTGGATATTTCATTTTTCATGTCTGACACAGAATTATCTGCAGTTACTGTCCACGTAAGTTAATCTACTATCAGGAAACTGACAATATGTCAAATGTACCTAGATTTGATTTCCTCACTATTTCTCCTGTCTTTGGAGAGTTATTTGCCACATTTTAAACTAGATAATATATGTGTTAGGGATGCAGGGGTTAGTGGGTGGCTCTGAACTGTGAAGGATCTCCCTGTCCTCAAAACACATAAGGAATTTACAAATTCTCACTTGCAAAAGCTCACCACAAAGTTTATTTTCATAAGGCACTTGTGTTTGGCTTCCTTACTTCTTTCCACAAGCAGGATTGTTGTGCACTCTGTGTTCTAATACACTGGTGTAGATCAAAGTAGGAAATTTTATCCTTGATTAGCATGAAATGAATTTAACTTGAAACATCGTAAAGCTGACATGCTATACGTTCCGGGATTTAATCACATTTCCCCGTGTCTGTAGATGCAGAAATCAGAAATATCACATTAACAGGATTCTGAAGCTCAAGTCTACTGGGGTGACAGAGAGATATCCTGCAAATAATGAACAAAAGGCAGCGTTCATAAAAATCATTCCTTCATATTAGAAGCATACTAGAGAGGGAGGGATAGTAACTCTGGAAAATTGTGTGGTAAATGCTTGGAAAAATCAAAAGAAAAAACTCAGTCTTATTTTCTTTCAGTATATGTAATGTAAGGCTTTTTGGGGGGGAAAGATCTAGCTAAATTTAGATTTTAACCATTAGAAATGGTTTCCCATAAATATTAAAGGAATGGAAAAGCATCCTATAAACTGGATGGGTCAAGTATTTTACCAGGAAAGACTCTTTTTAACTCAACAGAACGATTTGCCAATACAAGGTCGAGTCGTGAGAGTCAAATTTCTACTTATCTCACTGAGTTCATTCACCCGGCCAATTTCTTGGGAATTGTGCAATATCCACGTTAAATTCATACGTCTAGTAAAGACTTTGAGTGATGACACCATTTGCATGTTTGATGAAAAGTTAGTGATCTCACACTGATTCATGATCAGTTGGTGGGTATTTTTCATATAGTATTTCTTGTTTCTTTCATTTGGGGGGTAAATACTGACTTTATTTGGGTCCCTTAGATCTCTAAATTCAATTTGTCTACATTATTCAGAAAGGCTAAAAGGTAAGATGCATCGAAACCTTTTCTCATTAGCAAACAGGCTAGAATGTTTGAGAAAAATGAAAGGCAGAGTAAACTTTTGTATAAAATACCCTGTGGATTTTCTGCTAAAGTAAAGCCCTTTCTAGGTTCTTGTCAGGTGGAACATGCCTGCTGATCTGAAACTTTTCACTTCTAAATACTGTACATAAATTATGTGATTGGGGAGTTTCCTGGCATTCATTTGATCCAGTCTGTGCATGTCAAATAGTTGCTTTTCAAACTACCAACTGTTAAACATGCACTGCTAGGTACAAATAATCTTTGAATAACAGGCCTCATAGGGAATCATGGTGAGAAAGCTTTAACTGATGAATTGCTAGCTACATTTTTTTTTTAAAGAGGACTTAGAAAAATTATGGGCAACGAGGTGCCATTCAAGTGTACAAAGAGCCACAGGCTGAACTCATGAATGATTGATTCTCTGGTGGTCTTCTGCCTTGTGTAACTTTAAATTACAAAATGACTAGATGCATTCACAAGATCTGAAAGCTACTCACGTGGCCCAAGAAGGAGGGCCCGAGATGTTTCTGCGTGGGACGGGGTGTTGAAATGATTACCTGACTTTTACTGGCATCTTCTATCCATCGGCCCAATTTTAGACCCAACTTTAATAAGCAAATGGAAGCACTGTGTTGTAACAGAAAAAAGGAAAAGGGAAACACTGGTATGGAAATCCTAAGTCTGGGTTTCAGTCGTAGCACTGTGTTGTAGCTAAGGGCTTAAAATCTGAAGCCAGACTTCCCTAGTTGGAAACTCAACTCCGTTTCTCCCTGGCTGTGTGATCTTAGTCAAGCTATTTAATATGTCCGAACTTCCATTTCTTCAACTGTAAAATGGAAATGAGAATGACTCTAGTCTTCTACTCTAGAAAAAATTAATATCTCATAGGGTTTTATGAGGAATAAGTGAGTTAACCTATTGAAATTCCTTAGGATAATGCTATTACAGAGTTAAGTATTCACTGGATGTTGTTATTAACGCGACCCTCAGGTAAATCACTCATGACACTATCCTGTTACTTGCCTGGCTCTCAGTTTTTACATCAAGAAAGTGAGAAGCATGGATCCATGGATTCCGAACATATTTCAGGACCTTTTTCTTTTTTTTTTTTTTTTTTAATTTTCTTTTTTTAACATTTATTTATTTTTGAGACAGAGAGAGAGCATGAACGGGGGAGGGCCAGAGAGAGAGGGAGACACAGAATCGGAAGCAGGCTCCAGGCTCTGAGCCATCAGCACAGAGCCCGACGCGGGGCTTGAACCCACGAACTGTGAGATCATGACCTGAGCCGAAGTCAGACGCCCAACCGACTGAGCCACCCAGGCGCCCCTCAGGACCTTTTTCTTAAAGGGCTCTTGCACACTCATCCAATGAATGAAACAATTCACATGTGGGCTCCTCTGACTATAGCAGGCAAGAGGGTGGAGGGCTCTGATGGCTCCCTATCACAGGTCACATTTGGGTTTCTGATGAATTCTCAGTTCTGTGGAGTGTGGGAATGTTTCCAAACCCCTGATTTAAAAGGCAGACATAGATCAAAACCACACTCAGATACCACCTCACGCCAGTCAGAGTGGCTAAAATGAACAAATCAGGAGACCATAGATGCTGGAGAGGCTGTGGAGAAACGGGAACCCTCTTGCACTGTTGGTGGGAATGCAAATTGGTGCAGCCGCTCTGGAAAACAGTGTGGAGGTGCCTCAAAAAATTAAAAATAGATCTACCCTATGACCCAGCAGTAGCACTGCTAGGAATTTACCCGAGGGATACAGGAGTGCTGATGCATAGGGGCACTTGTACCCCAATGTTTGTAGCAGCACTCTCAACAATAGCCAAAGTATGGAAAGAGCCTAAACGTCCATCAACTGATGAATGGATAAAGAAATTGTGGTTTATGTACACAATGGAGTACTACTTGGCAATGAGAAAGAATGAAATCTGGCCTTTTGTAGCAACGTGGATGGAACTGGAGAGTGTTATGCTAAGTGAAATAAGTCACATAGAGAAAGGCAGATACCATATGTTTTCACTCTTATGTGGATCCTGAGAAACTTAACAGAAGATCATGAGGGAGGGGAAGGAAAAAAAAAAAGAGAGGGAGCCAAAACATAAGAGACTTAAAGACTGAGAACAAACTGAGGGTTGATGGGGGGTGGGAGGGAGGGGTGGGTGGTTGATGGGTATTGAGGCGGGCACCTGTTGGGATGAGCACTGGGTGTTGTATGGAAACCAATTTGACAATAAATTTCATATTTAAAAAAAAGAATAAAGGCAGACATAGGCTTAAATTCCTTGATTGTTGCCTTTAGTGGTTGTCTGATCTTAGGTAAATTATATACCTTCTCTGAACCTCACATTCTGCACCTGTAAAATCCAAGTAGAAATGAAGAATGACTTGGGGAATTAACGAGGTAAAAAATGTAGAGTGCTTCATTCTATGCTTGACACCGAGGAATCTGAGTTCAGTAAATGGGAACTAAAAAATGCCTGATCACTACAACAAACAAAGGAAGTAGTATGTTTGATGGTCAAGCTGCTCTCAGACGAGGGTGAGTTAATTTTAAGTGTGTTTCAGGTTGGAGCTCAGCTTATCCCTCTGAGACAAAAGACCACAAAGTGTTGTGAACAGTTTTCCTTCAGAGGGAGAACATTCTATTTTTCTTTAGGGTCCAGGAGTCTGTTTGAGTTCTAGAAATTAAAGATGGGATATTTTTCCTATTTCCACTTTAACTTCTGAGTTTGTGTATCTTCTTACACAGAGCCTGGGGGTCTGTCATGGTTCAGAGCTGGACTACATCATCGATTTCTCAAACTTCAACTTTTAGCTTAGGGATCGAGCCCCTCGGTTCAGCAAGACCACTGCTGCTCTCCCTTTCCTCCCCAAGAGTTTAGATTTCTGGGTTTAGATTTAAATCAAAGGAAACTGGGGCTAGGAAATTATTGCACGATTCTTTTTTGCAGGGAACAGTTTTCTTGGAAATCTTGAAAGTCCTGGTAGGTTGATGAGAAGGCTAAATCGTTTTATTGCCTGTGTCTCATGTAATTTTTTTCTCTTTACGAGGATTATTAATTTCCCAACTTGCTATCTTTTTAAAAATGGTCTCGAGACTCAGTGATCACAATTACAAAAATGCAGGGTGTATTCTTGTAAAAGTAATTAGATGAGTGGATGGCGAATGGAGAGGTGGATAGATAATAGATAATACAGTTCAGTGGGAAGACTAAAATAAAGCTAAATGCAAAATACTAGGATCCTAAAATTTCTTTGTGTTATGTATAACATGCTGCTACTCTTCATAAATAGCTTGATTGCAATTGTCTAGGAATAAAAAATGGAACCTAAGTTTTTCATGGGAGCCTTCATGGTTTTTCTCCTTAGAACGTAGGCTCCTGGAGAACAGACTGATGTCTTATTTTTCTTTTCTATGCAAATTCAAGACATGTGTATTAAGCATTTCCTAAAATGCATTGCCCTGTGTCCAGTACTGAATACTTGTTAAATACATGAATAAAAGAAAAACAACAAGCAGAAAAAATGAAAGGATGTTCGAAAAATCTTACCTAGAATTGACCTTTTCAGTTTTGTAATCCAGTGTAAAGTGTTTTTCTGACCACTGCTGCAGAGACTGATGGAAACCGGCTACTAGGGGAGATTCGGATGATTGTTTTACACAAAAACGTAAAAATAAAAACTATTCCTTTACTCCAAGTGTCAATTCCATGAAAAGCCCTTCCTACAAATTTTGAATGTAAAGAGTTTAACTTCACATCGCTTCTGCCTTCTCAGTGGTGGCTTTTCTCACTCTTCACTGGGTTTTCTCAGCGGTGTTCATAACATTGTCTCAGGCTTTAAAGATGAAGTGTGTTTGCGATGAAAAAAGTTTTCTTCAAGCTTCCTGGAAGGAGCGTCCTCTGTTTATGCTTAACCACAAAGTGAGGGTAGATTTTCTCTGCAGAGGGTGGAGGGTTGTATGTTGGTGATTTGAGATGCAAACTCTCCTACGGAATTATTTCGATATTGAGAGCAGGTCTGTCAGTATTTACACAGCTCAGTGTGGAAACTCAGATGGATTCAGCCAAGCTAATGAAGAAGTGACATCTTTCTTTTGTTTTTTCCTTTCTGTTTTTTTTCTTTTCTTTTCTTTATTTGGCATGGTTTGCTTTCGTTGATAGCAATATGAAATGTTGGACTACTTACGTATAATAAATATTTCATATAAATTATACCATTTAATACAACAACCTTAAAAGGTAGATAATATTATTCCAATTTTAAATGAGCAAAGCAAGACTCAGAGAAGCTATTTTTCTAAGGACGCACAGAATGAACACAGATCTGTCTGTGTATAGGGTTTATTCTTAGCTACTATACAGATTTCAAAAAATGTTTTTCATGTTTCAAGACACCGAAGTAGATTTTTAAACAGAGGCTGCAATTTGTTGGTCCTCCTAAAGAGAAGGGAAACCAGTAACCTAACTTTAACATTAAATAATTTGGTGTATATTTGACAAGTACCATTGAATTTCCTTTACCTAATATGATGTTAGGTTCTAGGATACAATGGTGGGGGAAAAAAGACACTGTTTTTGTATTCGCAGAAGTTGTATAATTTAGATCAGGAATTTCTGTATTCTATAGTTTATAGTAGGGGTTGGCAAATTATGGCCCACAAGTCAAATCTGGGCCAGGACCTGTTTTTATAAATAAAGTTTTATTGGAACTCAGTCACACCCATTTGTTTACACATTGTCTATAACTGCCATTGCACTGCAGCGATAGAATTTAGTAATTGCAACAGGGACTCTATGACCTACAAAGCCTGAAACTGTCTCCTGACCTCCGATATAGTTTGCTGGCCTCTCTTCTATCCCAGGAGCCAGCCAGACATTTAGGGATAGATAGATAGGTCTTTCTGGAGAAAATGACATCCGAGCCATCATTAAAAAAAAAATTTTTTTTTAAATGTTTATTTATTTTTTGATAGAACACAAGCATGGGAGGAGAAGAGAGAGAGGGAGACACAGAATCGGAAGCAGGCTCCAGGTTCTGAGCTGTCAGCACAGAGCCTGATGTGGGGCCTGAACCCACAGAGTGTGAGATCATGACCTGAGCTGAAGTTGGACACTTAACCCAGGTGCCCCAAGAGCCATCATACTGATAGAAATTCTTTGGGAGTAGCAGGGTGAGATGGGGGAGCAACAGAGAGGTAGGACTGTTTTAGGCTTTGGGAACCCCTGTGGTAAGTCCTAGGATGAAGAAGAATGGTGCTTAGAAGACTTAAACTATTCAGTATGAATAGGGGCTAGTAACCTATATCGCAGCTCTGGGATCTTATGATTGTACCTTCTAAATGTACCTTCTAAATGTCGGGGTGGGATTACCTATCAACACTAACCCACAGATGTCCAGGCCAAGCTCCATTTTGAATTTTTTAAAATGTTTATTTATTTTTGAGAAAGAGAGAGAGAGTGCATGAGCAGGGGAGGGGCAGAGAGAGAGGGAGACACAGAATCCGAAGCGGGCTCCAGGCTCCGAGCCGTTAGCACAGAGCCCTTCACGGGGCTTGGACCCATGAACCCTGAGATCATGACCTGAGTGAATTCTTACTCTTAACTGGCTGAGTCACCCAGGCGCCCCTCCATTTTGGACTTTTAGGAATACTGAGCTATTGGCAGGGGAGTACCCATGGGGTGGTCATGTTGATATTGACTGAAGACAGGGTGAATCTGGTACTGGCCATGTGTCTCCAATCTAAGCCAATACCAGCATGAACTGGGCCATGTCTGAGTGCCTGTGATGGGTGGTTCTTGCTCTAATGGAGCTCATGAGTGTTCTAGCACAGCCTTTGGATGTAACTTACCCCTTCTTGAGTAGTGCTTTCTGACCCCACTCCCCTCCCTTGGGAGAAGATCTTGGACTTCAATCCCAGACCTTTAAATCGGGTCTCATCTACCCAAGTCTTTTGATGCTTTCTCTCCCCAGTTTTTATTGCCATACCTCCCAACCTTAGTCCTTTTTCTTTTCTGTGAGAGTTTAATTGTCTATTGAAAAAGAAGCTGGGGTTATTGAGACAGTATTGGGATGAGTATGAATTCTGATGCCAGAATCTCCAAGTTCAAATCTAAAAGCTGTGTGATATTGAGCTAACCACTTATTTTCTGTGTTTCTCCAGGCTTCACTGTTGAGGATATACCTTACTGAGTTGTTTCGAGGCAAAACTGTGTTAATATACTTAGAAATGTGCTTATGGCAAATGCTATATAGGTCTGAATTATCTTACCATTGACTAAAAACTCAGTTCTCCTTTCCTAGAGGGCAGTGGCTCCTAAGTCCCCAGACACTCCTGGAGAGTGAGGGAGACTGTCGTGATTCTATTTTGGGCTGGGTGTAGGGGAAACATCTGAGGTGTGTGCAGGGCAGGCAGGTCAAGAGTGCCTCATTCTCTTTGGGACCAAAATGTAAGGATGCTCCAAAAAATACAATTACCATGAGAAATATTATTTTAATGCAACATTTAAAGAAATGAAAATGTATATGAAAAATTCTGTGATCAACAAAACACCCAGATTTTAAATCAAGACACGCTCTGTGAATCCATTTTGGGGCCTAAGGCGAAAGGAAAGTCAACAATGCAAGTGGAGGAGGAGGCCTGACTCTCTACCAATGTAGCATGAAAGGGAAATAGAGCAAAACAGCCAGGTGTCCATAGGACAGCATGGGGAATGTCCATGACTTGACTATGCCTGGAGTGAAGATCGGGAAGCAGTGAGTAGACAGCCAGAAAGAGAATGCTATTTTATCAGGCTTGGTGAAGATTATAAGCTTTATCCCCCAGACAAAAGGAATCTTTGAAGGGTTTTAAGCTGGAAAATGGCATGATCTGATCCTTGCGGTGCATAAATCGGAGGTATTCAAATTTGTAGGTTTGAAACTGAACTGGGTCCAAAAATCTTTAGTTCTTTGGAGTCAAAAAGTAGCAAGTAGCTTTAAATAAAAGAAGCAGGTGGCTAACAGACACTGAAAAATTGCTCAGCATCACTAGTCATCAGAGAAATGCAAATGAAAACTGCAATGAGATACCAGTTCACATCCGTCAGAGTGGCTATTCTCAAAAAGACAAGAAATAACAAGTGTTGGTGAGGATTTGGAGAAAAGGGGACCCTCAGGGAATGGTGCATCTCCTGTGGAAAAACAGTATGGAGGCTTCTCAAAAAATTAAAAATAGAACTACAGTCCAGCAATGCCACTCGTGGGTATTTACGTGAAGGCAATGAAGACGTTACTTTGAAATGATATATATGCCCCATGTTCACTGCAGCATTATTTACAATAACCAAGATATGGAAGCAACTTACATGCCCATCAATAGGTGAACAGATAAAAAGGAGGTGATATATATATCAATATCGTCATATATATGTACTATTAATAAGCCATTAGAAGAATGATATCATTTGTGACAGCATGGATGAACCGAGAGGGTGTAATAGTAAGTGAAATAAGTGAGAGGAAGGCAAATACCATAATTTTTCAGTTACATGAGGGATCTAAATACAAGAACCAATGAACCAACAAAACCAAACCAGAAACAGATTCATAGATACAGAGAATGATCTGATGGTTGCTAGAGGGAAAGGGAGTGGGGGATGGGAACATAGGGGAAGGGGATTGAAAGGTTTAAACTTTCAGTTATAAGATAGATAAGACAGAGGATACAATGTACAGCATAGGGAATATAGTTAATACTCTTGTAACAACTTTGTGTGGTGACAGGTGGTAGCTGGGTTCATCAAGTGATCACAATGTCTCTAAATGCTGAACCACTATGTTGTGTACCTGAAACGAATATAATATTGTGTGGCAACTACACTTCAATAAAAAAATAAATTCCAAACAGTTGTCTTACAAATAAACTTTCTGTTACATACTTTTTAAAAACAAGAAGTAAATCTATATCTATCTTCTTGTGAAGGGATTCTGAGATCAGACAGTATTACTGTAATTCTGTTCAACATTAACTGGAAAAAACTGAAAGTCGATTCAACCAAGCTTTACTTTTGGTACTCCTCTACTTTGATCACTGCATATTTTATGAGCACCCTTGCTCAAATACTTGTGAACAAAATTGAAAGAGGCTATTAAAAGTATCTCTGGATGATGCTAAGTCCGTCTACATTTCCAGGATGATATTTTTGGCAAGAAGGGATCCATGATATGTGGTCGCTTTTTGTTGTAGTTTGAAATTACCTCATGGTAATTCTTTAAATTTTTCATTTAAAATGAAAGGTTAATAGTTATCCTGCACAGTTCCTGCAAAGTGAAAATGAGATTGGAAAGTTAAAATATAATTAATTTACTTTTCTATTATCCCTTCCGCTGGCGGAATATTCATGCATTCTGAACAGATAAGTTTTAAAAGAGGCACTAAATTGCAAGCGTTCACACTTGGATTCAGTTTAAAAGTTAAAAGCTTTCAGGCCAAATAAATTAGACAAGCATGCAAGATGAAGCTCCATTTCAATATTAATGAGTGCACGTGGCACCTTTTACATTGTTTTGTTTGTAGTTTCAGTATTAGAGTCAGAGATCTTGGAAGTTGCCATGGGACTATACTGCTCTTTAGTCTGCAAATGAATCATTACAGTTTGTAGCTGCCCAAATTTCAGCTGTGGCCTTTCGAAATGAAGACAGTCCCAGATTCTTTCTGGAGACTTGACTCAGAGGAGTGGCTCAGACACTCGCTTGCTTGGCTCAGAAACCCTCAGCTTTCTGTCAGTGATGGATCACTGAAGGCTCTCTGGTTGCCAGCAACAGAAACATTATGCAAGAATATAGATAAGTCCCTGGGATGCAGAAGAAAGACCACAATTAAATACTAAAGTTGTGTAGAAAGACAGAGCCAAGTTAGCGATCACAGTGGTACCTCAAGACAGCCTTAGCAGGATCCCTGAGATAAAAAGGTGAGCTGTATTTAGTCTACCTGTGCTTTATAATTCACGTAAAGATTATATAGATGATGTTTATAGGTGAAATGATAGTAGGATTATTCATTCTACAAATAATAATTGAGGACTTACTTATGCCAAGTACCCTGCCTGAGAATATTACATGAATCAGGCAGACATGGGCAAATGGGAGAATGCAGATGAGCCATAAACAGGTTTTAAGAAAAAAAAAAAAAATACTGCAGATTAGGTGCACTATAAAAAAAAACAAAAACAAAAACAAAACAGGGCAAAATGGCCCAAAGAGCAATGGAGGTCAAGAAATAGCACTAATTTAGGAAAGTCCAGGGAGGCGTGGTTGGGGGATCACCATTTGAGTTGAGTCCTAAATGATATGAAGGAACTCGTCAGGCAAAGATCTGGGGAAAGAGCATTCCAGGCAAAGGATACCACAAATACCAAGGCCGTGAAGCATGAATAAACCTGGAGAGTTTGAGGCAGGAGATCATAGAGGCTGGGGTGCAATGAAAAGTGATAGGGCATGAAGGGTGAAAAGGTGGTGGCGGCCATATGGCTGTGGTTCTCTGAGGAGCTGGGGAACATCCATGGAGTCCTGCTCGCTCTCTCACCTGGTCCTCTGAGCCCCTGAGAACCCTCATGCCTTAAGGCAAAAGCAAACTCCAGGTCAAGACCGACCAGTGGCTCACAGAGGAATTGAGGAGAATTTAGGGAATCCTCCGAAGGATACCCTTTCAACTCACAAATAACTCTCTGATTTGTCATTATGTTTAACCCCCCGAGAGCTTTAATTTGAAGTCTGGAGAGGGGCGCCTGGGTGGCTAGGTTAGTTAAGCATCTGACTCTTGATTTTGGCTTAGGTGATGATCTCACAGTTTGTGAATTCAAGCCTTGCATCAGGCTCTGTGCTGTGTCAGCTCAGAGCCTGCTTGGAATTGTCTCTCCCTCTCTCTCTGCCCCGACCCCACTCAGGCTCTCTCTCTCTCTTTCTGTCTCTCAAAATAAACGAACTTAAAAGAGATTTAAAAAAAGTGATGTTTGGGATTATTTCATTTATTTTACTTGGAAACTTAGTAAATAAGAATAATATAATTTATAATAACTTGAATGTTTTAATTTTTTGTGGTGTTGTCTCCTCAAATATCCTTGAATTTCTATGATCATAATTATAAATTGTAGCTAGTATCAGAGGGAAATTAATTTAGAGGACTCAATTAATTTTTCAAGTTCTAATTAAATTTGTACACCTTCAATAATTCACCACGAGGCTGTATAGCTATTGTTTTAAAACTTTTACGTCCCGTAGCAGTGTTTGTACAGACATATCAGTTGAATATATTTGATGTGGGTAGGACATCATGACATAATTTTCTTTATCTTTCTTAAACACCATCTCACATACAAAAATCTGCAGTTGGATGGGGCGCCTGGGTGGCTCAGTCGGTTAAGCGGCCGACTTCGGCTCAGGTCATGATCTCTTTGTCCGGGAGTTCAAGCCCCGAGTCGGGCTCTGTGCTGACAGCTCAGAGCCTGGAGCCTGCTTCGGATTCTGTGTCTCCCTCTCTCTGACCCTCCCCCATTCATGCTCTGTCTCAAAATATTCTGTCTCAAAAATAAATAAACGTTAAAAAAAAATTAAAAAAAAAAACAAAAAAAATCCCCAAAAATCTGCAGTTGGAATAACGATCAGTTAAAACCTGTAGAGGATTTGTATTATTTAGGATGCGTTTTGTCCATGAGTGGGAGACCCAGAATAATAGTGGACTAAACAAAACAGAAGTTTTCGACTCTCACGGATGAGTCAAAAGGTAGTCATTTAAAGGCTGGTGTCATACTTCTGCTTACCTGAATCCTGAGGGGGGCAAGTCCAGGCCTTCGTCATTTTTAGGGGGAAGCTCATCATTTTTAGGTACAAAACTGAGATTAGAGCTTTTTCCGTTGTATCTACATTTCACCCAGAAAAAGAGCAGAAAAGAGAAGGGACAAAGGATGAATATCAGCTATCATTTAGGAAAAATTCCCTGAAGGTCGCTCAGGGACACATCTCATTTATCAATAGCTTGCTC
The DNA here is from genome assembly GCF_023721935.1 of Panthera uncia. Classification (NCBI taxonomy): domain Eukaryota; kingdom Metazoa; phylum Chordata; class Mammalia; order Carnivora; family Felidae; genus Panthera; species Panthera uncia. Next base: position 7,567,324 of record NW_026057578.1, on the reverse strand, counting down.
ACATGGTCAAAGTTATCTACCAAAACAAAAACGAAAACAAAAACATAAAAAATGTGTGTGTTTTAAATGATGGATTGTCATATGCCCAGCTAAAAAATTAGAGGTTCCTCTAAAATGGAAGAAGGGGAATGGGCATTGGTGGGGGACAACAGGATTCTGCAACTGTACAAAATGTTGCCAGTTCCTTTAGAAATGTGCCAGTCCAACCATAATAAGGGAACCTGGGTAAAACTTTACATACTTATTTCATTAACTTTATATCTTTAACTAGTTCACATATTATTTTTCAATAAGTTAAGCAAAGAATATTCCATGGAAAACTCGGTATTCCCCCCCCCCCCCCCCCCCCCCCCCCCCCCGCCGGGAGATAGATCGAGTAGGGGACAGAATTAAATAATTAATGATAAGAAATGGAAAGAGTTTTGCCATCATAAATGTCATCGTGTTCAGGGTGGCTCTAACTTTAGTAGCAATTTGACAAGTCAATATGCTGCTCTATTTGATTGGGAATAGAATAAATTTCTGTCTCCACTAAATAGCTATGATCTTACACAAATTACTTAAATTGAGAGTCGTAGTGATAGTGATTGTAGCAGCAGTGAAATTAGTAGTAATAATATTGTTTATTTAATGAGAATATTTACCTCAGTGGTTACTTTGGAATCTGAATGAATTAGTGTATGTCAGGGCACTGGTGTTGCAGTTTGAATTTAACAATTAATACACGGGGAAATGTTCCAAAGATCCAAGATGCGTCCGGCTCGGGAGTCTTTTGCCCAGAGACCTCTCCTGAATACCATCCATGGATGGCTCAGCAGAGGGTTAAAAATGTCTGTTGCACATCTACCAGCAGAGTCTCTTCGCCTTCTCTATCTAGATTTTATTCTCCAGTGCCTAAGCTCTCTGTTTCCTTCATTGCAAACAATTAAATTGACCAGATATTTCTTGAGCTGTGAGCAAGGTGTGTTCTGTGCCCAGGTGCCCTGTGACTGATACCGAAACAAATCAGACAAACTTCTCTGCTCACAAGGTGCTTACAGTCTAAGATGGCAAAACAAATAGATAATAATCATGACAGTGCTCAGTTTGACAGGTCTGTCCTAAGAAAGGTGATGGTAACAACGATGTAAAATTTCTAAAATCCAGGTGGAGACATAGAGTAGATAAATTTCAGTGAGTAAATACTTTATCTTTCAGACAGACTGCCAATATATTGAAGAATGTTATAACTAGTGTGTGTGTGTGTGTGTGTGTGTGTGTGTGTGTCTGCTTTTGCTGATCTCCAAGCATCCATTTGTACTTTTCTCTGGTGACCACCCCTATCTCCTAAAGGGAAAATATGTGAGGGGGAGCTAAGAAAGGAAATAGACTGATTTATAGGACAATTAAAATGTGAATCAGTGAATTGCCTATAAAAGGCAAAAATATCATTTAGGAAACTGTAGCCATGTAGTTGTTTTTTTCTCCTGAGCTGTAACATCACTATAGATTACTTTATTCCTGTTTTATAATGCATAATGCAGTATAGTGGCTTTAAATTATTGCTATATTAATTATCCATGGATGGTGGCATTTTGCATATAAATAAAAGTGGTTTTTACTATTAATGTATGGCATAAAATCTTAGTTTCTGGTGTCAGTGCAAAAAGGGAAGCATTAATAATAAGACTGAGTTAAAATGAATATTTCAGTGGAGTTTGGAAAAGTGGGGATTTGGAGCCTAGTAAATTGTTAGACAAGTGGACACTTATGATTGGAACTTTTAGGAGAGAAGTATGAATAACATGTCATCATTCGGAGCAGAACGGGGGTTGGCAAATTACCGTCGGAGGGCCAAATAGGGCCAGCTGCCAGTTTTTATAAATAGAGTTTTAATGGCACACAGCCAAGCCCCTTCATTTACGTATTGCCTATGGTTGCTTTTGAACTGCAATGGCAGAGTTGACTTGTTGCACCAAAGGTGCGTTGCACGCAAAGCCAAAATGTTTACTTTTTGCCTCTGCAGAGAAAGTTTGCTGATCCCTGGAATTGCATGACAAGCCTGCTCCAGCCCAAGGAGCTGATTCCTTCTGTACTCTGTGTGTGTCAACACCCTTCTCCCAGATCTTCCCTCAGCTTCCTGGCTCTTCTTGTCATTCAATTCCTAGCATAGCAATCACCTCCGTAGGGCTCCTCAGGGAAAGGAGGAGCTCCAGAAAACCTGATCTCAATTAGCTTCTGAATTTCCTGCTCTCCTACCCTCCCCTTTCCCTACTATATTGCCCTGGTGCATTTGACTCAGAGCACTTTTCATGTCTGACATTACATTGTTTATTTTTCCCTCAATAGGATGTAGTGTCTACAAGAGTAGAGACATCTTGTCTGTCTACTTTGTCACTGAGGTCTGAAGACCTTATTTGTAATCCGCGTTGGCTGTTGACAGAATGGACCAGAATGTGAGCATGGTCACTGTGGCGGCCATCTTGGATGTGTTTCCAAAGGCAACAGTGCTTGTGGTCTGACCAGAGTCATCCTGCCCTGGGGTCAAAGGAAATACAAGTGTTGGTGATGATGGCACGAGACTCCATTGCATCTTAGGAAGTAGATTTCTCACTCTCCTGAGATGTTTGCTTTGAGGGTCTCTGGATAATAAGAGATTTGTAGAGAATGCCACAAACTGAAACATGAATCTTCTCTTTGTCACTTACCTCAGGGGTTTCCCTTCCTCTTCCTACAGGTATGTTTGTGAGGGAATCGGAGCCTGTGACATAAGCTAAATGTCACATGTGACTTCATCCTCACATCCTTCCTAACTTGGAGAGTGTGGCTTTGTGCAACTCAGTTCATCTTGCTGATTAACTGACCTGAAATTGTATCCATTTGCTTAATTTTATTGCCTTCCAAGGTATTTTTTCCAGACAATAGACACTATTAAATATTTAATTCAGCGACGAGAGTTCTGTTTATGGAATATTTATTAGATGCTTTTACTGAAGGTTTTTTATCTTCGGGTTTGCAACGGATAAATCTTATGACAAAGAGCTTCAAATTGGCTGTACTTTATGTCATCATTCTTTTGAGAGAGGACGCACAACGTGACAGTGTTCATAAACTCGACTGTGTAATTAGATGTGACCTAAGACACTCTACTATGTTCTTCTCTAACCTTACATACTAATAACCTGACCTTCCTAACTGTCCTTGAAAAAAAGTTGCTTTGTTTTTTTTCTTCACACTTCTAAGGGAAAATAAAGTGGCTTATATATCCTATTAACTGAAGATACTTGTAATGTCTTGATGGATCATTTTGTTTATTTGTACTTTCAACAATATTTATTGAGCCTTTTCTTTGTGCTAGGCTGTGCTGGCACTGGGGACAAAGTCATGGGCTCAATCACTCATGAGGAATATAGCTCAATCTATTACGAGGCTTCCCTTTAGAACTCATTTTCCAGTAAAAGACAAGCAGAGTAAAATGGAGATTTGAAGGCTATGTACAGGAAATTACAAGAGATATAATGTACCATTTTTGACATGAAAATTCCCACCTGAAACCAACTGAAATCCTAGTCCCCTCTTGAATTATTTGAACAAAAATGCCTAGCACATGTGGGTACACTGTGTAAACGTGTAATAATACTACCTGACTTTTCGAGCACTTATCAGATGCTAGATACTTTATGAACCAACATTATTTCTGTATCTTCAACATTGTTTCCACTTTCCAGATGGGCAGACAGAGTCATGAACACGTAGCTATTGGTTGACTGGGTCCAGTTTCAAGCCAAAGTCTTGGGCTCTAGGGCTCTGATACTTCCTAGCTTCCCCACTGCCTCTTGTATCTTCTAAGAGAACGCAGTTTGCTTTTCAGCATTTTAAGAAATATCCAGGAATCAAAACATGTTTTCACTTCTCCTCACACTGGTTGTTTCCTGGTATGACGATGCAGGTGCATATAAACAGAGGGAAAAATCTAAACCAGTGGTGCTCAAGCCAAGAACATCAGTGTTCCACCGACCACGTTGGAACCACTGGAATATTTCTCCAGGTGGGAATTGAAATGGTGACAACTTGCTTTCAAATGGACAAACTCACACATGCACATGTACATACATCGTGGATTCACCCAGGATATTTTATTCCAGGTTTTCTGGAGTGAAACACAGGAATAGGTATTTTTAGTGAGATCCACAAATCCTTCTGATGTACTTTTAGTTCTAAACGCTTAGCCTGTTTTTTCCAACTCTGAGAAGGTAGATTTTTACCCTTCCACTTTATTCTTACGGATTTAGATTTTCCTTGCGTCACTGAGTTTCTTTCTTCAATCTCAGGGAAAGAGACTACTCCAATAAGCTTCTGTTTTGTGTGCTCCGATTACTTCCTTTAAAACTTATTTTCCAGTCCTGCTTCACATGGATTAGAGACACTGCCTCTTACGCTCTACTAATGACAGCAGGAGATTCACAATGTTGAAATTTTACCAGTGAGGCAGATGTAAAAGTCAACACTTACACATCTACCAGGCATTCCCGCAATGCTGTGCTGAAGTAGCCAAGAACTGATCCGTATCCTTTTGCACAAACACTAGTATGATTTTAGGAGTTGATTTTGGAAAATTGAATTAGAACCTTTGCAATTAATGACATGGTGTAATGAGAGGCAGCTACTATTCTGACTTCCACTGCCTTCATACATGAGCCTGGTTTTGAAACTCAGATAAACTGAACCATCACCATATACCTGATCGTCCCTGGCATCATTTACTCTCCTTTTGTCCCTCGTCTTGTTGCATCAAGGTGCCTTATTTCCGTGTGGTGTTCTGTTGTAAGAATATACCACAGTTTGTCCATTCTATGTATGGTTGTCTGGGCTTCTGGTTTTGTGGTATTATGAATACAGCTGTCAGAAACATTCTTGTACATATCTTTTGGTAGACACAGGCACTACTTTCCCTTGGGTTTATACCTAGGAGTGGACTAGACATTATGTCTTGCTGTGATAGATATAGCCAAGCAGTCTTCAAAAATGGTGTGGAGTGCATTCCATATAGAGTAAAGAACGTACTCTCACCAGTAATACTTAAAGAGTTCTAGTTGTCCCACATCATTGCCAGCATTTGGTATTATTGGTCTTTTTACATTCTAGCAATTCTGGTGAACACGTAGTTGTTTTTCACTGTGGTTTTGGTTTTCATTTTCCTGGTGTGATCTCATTTGTGTAATGGCTGGGTGATACCACAAGAAAGAATGTTCCATGTCTTATTGAACCAAACATCTACTGGTGGGCCATGAGGCTGTTATAATATTTTCCTCTTATAACCATATTTTCTCCGTGATAAAGCCCAGAACTTGAAACACTGGTTCAAAAGTTACATTTATATTAAAACTTTAATAGCTATGGTTCCCCAAAGAAATTGTACCCATTTTATACATCTGTCATCGATGTATGAAAATCCCCTTTCTCATACCCTGGACACCTACACCTAATATATTATCAGGGTTTAAAGTTTTAGGTCAGGTTTATCAATGAAAAGTCATAGTTTGGGGAAGCCTCATTTTGATTCCTTTTACTGAAAAGGTAGAGTTGCTTTTCATGTTTAGAAGCTGTTTGAACCTCATTGCCTATGAATGCTTGATCATATCCTTTGCCTAACTTTTCTATCAGATTGTTGGTGTCTCTATTATTGTTTATAGAAACTCCTAGTATATTTAAAATATGTACTTCGTTATATACGTGGCAAACATCCTTTTCCTTATAAAGAATATTTTAAAGAAGAACACCCCAAATATTAAGATAAAAACTAATCTTCTACCTGAACTTTGTAAAACATAAAACAATACATTGTATGTTCATACAATAGCAGTAGCTCATATATGCCCCCCATTTAATAGTTTATAAAGTGCTTGTTTACATGACTTTTCATTTCATTTATGTCTGTATTCTCTTTGTTGAATAGATTGGGAAACAGATCTTTAGTGATTTGACCAAGACTGCATGCCAGCATGAGGGAGAACTCATGCAATATAATTTAACTTTAAATGTATTGTAATTTCTCAAGGACCTAGTCTCACTCTAAGCTTTGGTCACCTGGTCAACCTTTAAAGTGCCATCATTTTTATTTCTGAGTCCATTAGTCTCTATTAATACAAACTGTTTGATACAGGAGAAAAGGAGAGACGGACTGAGATGTAGAAGAAAACCTGAATCGGTCAGATCTCTTATGATATCTTGTTAGAGAATAATTAGAAAGCTCTACATTTTGAAAAGTTGAGATCAACTAAATATGTAAAAACAGGGAATTAAATGAGTGGAGGGGTGTGTGTGTGTGTGTGTGTGTGTGTGTGTGAGTGATGGAGTACCATTCACACATTTGACATGTTGTAGGTGTATATTAATTCAAGTTGGAAAGTATTAATGATATCCTGTTCGGAGCCAGTTAAATAACAGTACCACAGATGGTGTGATTGAATTATATAAAATTGTTAGTATATAGTAACACCAAGTCCTTCCTATTTGCTGGGCATTATTTCTAAAATTTAGTCTTGGTAACTTATGAAATCTGCACAATAATGCTGAGATAGGTACTGTCTGCAATAGAGGCATGTAACTTGCCCAGGGTCATAGTTTTTGAACTCTGATCCTGGGATGCAGAGACAAATTATTAAAGAGAGAAGGGAGAATGGAAGGAAGGAAGGAAAAAAAGAAGGAACAAAGAACTAAAAGAAATAACAGTAGTTATTTTCTTTTTTACAACGTGATTACTTTTTACAATGCACCTGCATGGCTTAGAATGAAGTGAAAATTATAATAAGCCTGGGAAAAGCCTTAGAGGGGAAAAATTGTTTCCCTGTGAGTTTTCATCAGTCCAGTCCCCAAAAGTTACTGATGTGTTAAAGATTCAGATATCCAATTTAAATTGGCAAAACTCTGGTGAGTTTTGAGGGCACACAGTGTACAAAGACTGGAAGTTTCATGGTTCCTCAATAGTCCCACGATATTGTCACCTTGGACAGGAAGATTCCTATCCACAGCCATACATAGGCTGATGTTAAACTGGAAAAGATCCTGTCTTCTGATGCCCACATATTATTTGCTTTAATGATCCAGGCTTTGTATTAGTCTCTTCATTTCATTGTGGAAATGACCCTCAAACAAAGTGTCCAGGAGTGAGGGCAACTGTCCCTACTACTGGGTTTGAAGATGCTGTTTATGATAGGGAGCATGGCTACCTCGGTACAGGGGAAGTGGGAGGGAGTTCTAAGTGATATTAATAATGGGGAGGCTGGATATTTTCCCAGGTCCTTCCATCAGGTAATTACCAGGAGGGCTTCTTTACTGTGTTTTATCAATCCCAGAGGCTTCAGAAGTGTCTGTAATCAAAGGTGAATGTATGATGTATTCCAGAGGGAAATGGGGGCGTTTGGGGGGTTATCAGTTGGCATTTCAATGCCAGTGGTTATATCTCTGTGCTTTATCTCAGCCGTCTCAACGGACCGGCCATGTGGGAGATTTTGAATTTTCACGAAAGAATTTTGGGAAAAAGATTTGAAGATTCATCCTATTAATTTTAATTGAGAATAAACAAGTTGAATTTTCTCCACGGTGGTTTTTTGTAAATACGAAATCATCAAGCTCACGTAGTCCCATTCACCCAAGACAGACAAGTCTGTATTTTATTAAAGGAAAACTGAGCTTTGCATTTAGAGCTAATTAGTAATGAGACAAACACCCTCAAGTTTCTTAGGAAGTGTACATGAGGAAATAAGATATCTGAAGCCAATTACAGAGTTGGGCTTCAAAATTACTTTTATGAAAAAGAATATTTGTCATTTTTTGTTTAAAATCTTGATTTATCACATTCTGAGCCAAACTTGAGATGTTGTGTTTTTATTTTACCTAACAGAATGCCTTGCCTGCAGGCAAACAGAATGTTGGATTAAAACTTTTAATACTCTGGGGCAAAATCTGCTGCTTTTAATAAGAGACAAAGGCTCATTTGGATCTTTTCGTCATTATACAAACACACTCAGCTTCCGTTTATCATGTTCATTGCTTTAATTCCGGGTGCGCAGCACTGGGGAGGGAGATGGTTGCCAGGGCACACATGGCCTGCGATGAGTGATAAATTTGAGGATCTGTCAACAGAGGCACTCTCTCTCACAGGTAATTGTCTGATTCCATCTTCTTTCATCTGTAGCCAAGAAGATTCCAAATGGATATTGTTGACAAATGTTATCAATTCATGCAAATGGCTTCAGAGAAAAATGAAGTAGAACTCTACACAGATAGATGGTACCAGTGAGGTCTTATGTCCTAAAAAAAAGTAATTCTTGGCACTCTGCTATGCACTCCTGTGTCTGAATACATGTAGTTTTCATAATAATCTTTTGACTTAGATACGGTTACTGTTCTGTTTGACCCATAAGGAAACCACAGATCCAGAGTGTCAAATACATGGCTCGGTCAAGGTAACAGAGATGGACTTTTATCTCAGCAATCTGACTCTGGACACCCGGCTCTCAAACAATAAGCCATCTAGCTTTCCAATTACAGCGGGTCCTAAGGCACGGCCCTTTCCCTTCTGGAAGGAGTATGGAATGGAGCAGTGCAGGGGCCAGCTTCTTAAATGGGAATGTCACCAGCATCAGTGCAGGCAGGAAGGAAGCAGGTTGTTCCAGATGTGAGGGGAGCTGGCCATACTCATGCCACAGAGATGTGGCAGTCCTTCTATTTGTAATAGAAAAATACTACTGATGCATATTTTTTTGGTGTGTGTGTTTCATCTCGAAGATCACCATTGTCCCCATGCATTCCTTCATTTATCAGAACACGATAGCCTTATTATGGTAAAGACTGGGGACTGCACCAGACCAATTGGAATATAATCTTGCCTCTGCTCCTCATCTAGTTACCTGTGTCAACCTGCACAGACATTGAAACCTCTCTTAGGGTCCATTTCTCCATCTGTGAAATGGGCATAATTACTACCACTTTCTAGGTTTGCTGGAAGGATTTTAAGGAGATGGTATTGGTGAAGAATTTTGCAAAGGGGGTGCTGTCTGTTTGTGACATAAAGGTGACTCTTTCACCATGATAGGGATTTGAGTTTGAGAAACAAGGATACTTGTGATTGCTAAGCTACATATATTCATACAGAGTAAAATAGAGAGTTGAAGCAATTTAAAAAATATTTTAGCCCCTGAATACACTGAGTTAATACTTTCAATATGTAGGGACGTCTGTGTGGCTCAGTTGGTTGGGTGTCCGACTTGATTTTGGCTCCGGTCACGATCTCATAGTTCATGAGATCGAGCCCCGCATTGGGCTCTGCGCCAGACGTGGAGCCTCCTTGGGATTCTCTCTCTCCCTGTCTCTCTGCATCTGACCCTCCCACTCTCTCACACACAAAATAAATATGTAGAAACTTTGAGGTAGTTTTATTTGGTAAATGTTATTGAGCACCTACCATGAGCTAGGCATTGTGTTCACTGTGGCCAAGGCAATGATGGTCTGTTCTCAGTGAGTTTATATTCACAGAGCAAAAGCAGCCACAGCAGTCCATCTATCTGTTCATCCATCCATGCATCCATCTATTCATCCATCCATACATCCATCCACCCATCCATCAGTGAATTAATAAATAATATGAAATGATATATACGTGGCAATGAAACTATTTGGCATCTGGGAAGACCCCAAAATTAAGATGATATCTGAATAAGATTTAAACATAAATGGAAGTTACTGAGGGGTTTCAATGGAGAGAAGAGTTGTATTTACTTATACATTCCACTCTTTACTTAGCATAGGTTAGTTAGATACCTACTTTGCACCAGGCCTGGTGCTAGTTCCTCAGGCTCTCATGGTGAACACACTCTGAGATGCTACCTGATCTCATGGCACTCCCAGTTGACTTGGAAGATACATCAGACCTGCATTGTAGATGGTTTTATGGTGACAGTGTATATGACATAGTAGAGTAGCATAACCATGGAATGTCAGGAGAAAGGAAACAATTGCAGTAGGCCAAGTGCTATTTTATGAGGAACTGAGGTAAGGTAGGGAGAAATAGTGATCTGAATTATCCACAAAAGTGCATCCGATTATGGCTTCATAGTTTCCTGTTACTCTATATGCTACCCACACGGTATTCGTTTAATGAGAAGAGGTAAAATATAGGCGAGTGTTTTCTTATCTACCTGAGTATTCAAATTTGTGGTTATTTCCAAATGGTGTTGCTCAGACGGATAGAAATGGAAATAGAACCAACTCCAGTAATGTAGAGTGGATGGATCTTAAAAAAAAAATGAAACAGTGAATAATTGTCATGAAAATGACAGCCTGGGATGCACACAAAGGCAGCAAATTCTAATTTCGGATTGTGCAGTCAGGCAACAGAGCTAAGCAGAAATGAAAGGCTTTGTAAAAATCTCGTGTCATAGTCTAATTTTGCACGTAAAACATCCACCCACTCTAAGAACAGATAAAAGTGCTTAACCTTCGCATATCTGTATCTAAGAACTTTTCTGCGAGGTTCTGATAAGGTGAAGGAACTCAACTATCGGGCCACTGGAAATCAGCCTGCTTGTCTGTGATGCTCAATATTTTAAAACTGCACATTGAAGTTAGAAAACAGCTACTGAGGAAGGAAGCACAGGGAAGGAAGGTGCCTTGGACAATTCAAAGTTGAGTAAGACTTGGTTTGTTTTCCAGAAGGTCTCAGAATCCCCTGTGATGCAAATCACAAAGGTGTATGTCTTGAAGTAAGACATCCCTGGGTTCAAACACCAGCCCTTTGCACTTAGCATCAATGTCCGTAAGGTCGTTACCGGCCTTCCCAATTAATTCTCTAACTTGCCATGTCTTTAATGAGAACGATATTAGTATTGTATTGGTTTGTATCCTGGATAGCAAATAACCACAAACTTAGTGGCTTACGAGAACATACATGTATTAACTCATAGTGTTGGTGGGTGGGTCAGAGCTCTGGGCATGCCTTAGCTGGGGCCTCTAGTCAGGCTGCCAAAAGATTGGAATGCAGGTGCCGACGGGGTCATGCTTCCTTCTGGAGCTTGGGGTCCTCTTCCTTGATCAAATGGTTGTTGGCAGAATTAGTGCAGTTGGAAGACTGAGGTCCTGGTTTATGGATAGTTGTCAGCTGACACCTGTGAGGAGCTCCTGGCCTCCCCTACAGTCCTGGGCCCTGTGGCAGCTTCTACTCTCAAAGCCAGGTGGAGAAGCTCTCTGACCTCTAGACCCGGTTTAAAAGGAATTGGCTGATAATCTCCCTTTTGATGAATTTAATTGTTTAATTTAATTTAATTTAATTTCAGCTGGTTAGGAATTTGATTACCTCTGCACAATCACTGCTCCTTTGCCATGTTCTATTGGTGAGAAGCAACTTACAGGTCTAGCCGACATTCAGGGGGAAGAAATTATCAAAGGACCAGGAATCACAGAGTGTATCTTGGAATTCTATCTATTGTAGGTGCCTACTTCCCTGATGTTTTCTTACAATTAAATGAGGCGGTAGGTGTGTTACTTGGGATGTGGACAGGCAGCATATGGCCAATATGCCAGTGGCTTAAAAACACTTTGTTGTGGGGGTGTCTGGGTGGCTCAGTCGGTTCAGCGTCAGACTCTTGGTCTCAGCTCTGGTCTTGATCTCAGGGTTGTGAGTTGGGGCCCGCGTTGGGCTCCACACCGAGCGTGGAGCCTCCTTAAAACAAAGAAACGAACACACAAAAAAACAGGTTGTTGTGGTCACTTGCAGGCGCTGATGAGTCCCTTCCAAGTTTGGTTCAGACCATAAGGTGGATGACGCCAGTCACACACACACCAAGAGGATACGGGAGGGTTTGTTACGTACGTAATTGCAGTTCAGACGGAGGAAGGAAGCCCTCTCCAGAAGGTCTGGGATGGTCTGAGAGAGCATGGGAAAAAGACTGGCCTCAGTTTGCATCTTGGTTAGGGAGTGGGACCAGTGTGATAAGGCTGAGGCTCACACGGTGAGCTAGCCAGCACCAAAGGTGGGAGCACCTAGATTTCATCTCAGCTTGTCTAGATGTGTGGACACGGGGCAGATGGGGAGGCAAGCCTTGGAAGCTGTAAGTGGTCAAATGTAAAAAAAATGGAATCAACTAGTATAACATTCTATGTCAACTATACTTCATTCATTTTAAAAACTGAAGGGAAAAAGTAAACCATCACCAACAGCAACAGACAAATGAATCAGACTCGTCATGACACGTGTGTAAAAGCCATCCAGAGTTGCCAGGTGAGCTCTTCGCGGCAGCTCTTGGCGGTGAGATGTGATGTAGCTTCCTGCCATTTCTTTGTTGTTCCAGCCTCAGTGATGCCTTTCCTTCTTCAGGGTTAGGTGACTCATGACGGCTCCTGGACTTTTAGCTTTGTGGTCCACATAACAGGCAGCTGGAAGGAGAAAAGAGAAAAGGTCGAAAAAATGGCTTTCCATGGTTGTCTCACATAAAATACTTCCCAGGAGTTCTTCCACAGCACGTTTGCTTGCACCTCTTTGCATGGCCGTGGGTTATTAGAGCAGGAGAGGAGCCACAGGGGAGAATGGGAAGAATGGTTTTTAGCTAAGCCCAGTGAGGAAGGAATTTGGCGAGGAAGGGAGAAATGTCTTTTCTTTACACATCAGTTATCTAGCCCAGTGACCAGCTTTTTCTAGAACCACCATGTATTTATTAAGACAACTCACACTGGGTTTTTTTTTGTTTCCTCAAATTGACTTCTGTTAATTAAAAAAATTTTAATATAAATTATTGTCAAATTGGTCTCCATACAACACCCAGTGCTTGTCCCAACAAGTGCCCTCCTCAGTGCCCAGCACTCACTTTCCCTTCTCCCCAACCCCCCATCAACCCTCAGTTTGTTGTCAGTATTTAAGAGTCTCTTACGGTTTGCCTCCCTCCCTCTCTGTAACTCTTTTTCCCCCCTACCTCTCCCCCATGGTCTTCTGTTAAGTTTCTCAAGATACACGTATGGTGTCTGTCTTTCTCCGCATGACTTATTTCATTTAGCGTAACACTCTCCAGTTCCATCCACGTTGCTGCAAATGGCCAGATTTCATTCTTTCCCATTGCCAAGTAGTATTCCATTGTATGTATAAACCACATCTTCTTTATCCAATCGACTTTTAATTTTGGAACAATTCCAGATTTACAAAAAGCGTTACAGATAGTAAAGAGAGTTTCCAGGTACCCTCACTGTCTCAGTTTGCCCCACTGTTACCCATCTTAAGGGATCAGGGGGCCTTTGTCAAAACTACGAAGCTGGCATCAGTGCATTATCCTTCACCAAACTCCAGACTTCACTGGAAGTTTCCTAGCATTTCTACTAATGCCTTGTTCCTCTCTCAGGATGCCATGCAGAGAACCTCACTACAGTTAGTCATCAAGTGTCCTTAGTCTCCTCCGGTCTAGGACAGTTTCTCAGAGTTTCCTTAGTTCTTCTTTTTTTCTTTTCTTTTCTTTTTTCTTTTTGATGACATTGGGAGTTGTGAGGAATATTGGTCAGTTGTTTTGTAGACTGCCTGTAAATTTAGGTTTTACAGATGGTTTCCCATGATGTGAGTTCTGAGGAAGAATACCACAGAAGTGAAGAGCCCTTCTTGACACATCACTTGAGAGGACACACGATATCCACATGATATCATGGTGAAGTTCTTGATCTCTGACTTGGCAGGTGGTGTTTTTCAGGTTTCTAAAATTAACTTTACTTCTCCCTATCCATACATTGTTATTTGGAAGTGAGTCACTGAGTCCAGTCCATCAGTCTATGTTCAGGTGTGTGGGTGTGATGGGGAGGGGATTAAGCTCCATCTATTTATTTACATATATTATTTGGAATTCTTTAGTAAAAGAGATTTGTCTCTTCTCCCTCACACACATACTCAATAATTTATCTATATGACTGTAGACTTGTGTATATTTATTATATATGCCAGTTGTGGTCAATCCTATATTATTTATTTTGATGTTCCAATCATTTCAACCTTGGCCATTGGGAACTCTTTTAGATGGCCCCTTGACCTTTCAACATACCCCATCCTTTTGGTTTTTGAGCCCTTCTTTAATTTCTGTCACTACTGGATGCTGATGGCTCATCTCGTGTGTTCCCTGGTGCTAGTCCTAGAACCAGCCATTTCTTCAAGGATCCCTGGTTCCTTTTATTGGAGAATGGTATTAAAAACCCTGGGTGCACATTACGTTTTTATAAATGTCAGCTGAATAGTGAGATGATAGCAAATAAACAAATTTCTATAAAACTATGGAAATGATGATCAGTGGAGAGTTACAGTGTAATAGCATGAAATGTGCTTGGTGAATGACATCAAATTTGTACAGCATTTCACTTTATTCTCCCACAACCCCCCAATTCATGCATGAGTCAGTGGTGACTAAGACAGTCACATCCCTTGCCCATGTTATACAACTGGTGAGTGCAGTGATGAATTCTAAGCCACATTTCTCAGATCTTTTTCTTTTCTATCACAACATGTTGCTTTCCCATGGGACATTTTTTAAAGGCTTGATTCCAAGTATTAACTTTTATTTTCTTTTATTTAATTGATGAGTCCATAAAAATTATTTATTTCTGCCTATTGGCTAGATACTGCTGTAGACACTGAGAATCAGGCAGTAGGGCAGAAAAGTTCTTGGTAATCATGTAATTTGTAGCGTCATGCAGAAGAAAGCCAATGAAGCAAGTGAGAGAGTAAGTAAATAATTTCAGAACGCATTAAGTACCATGCAGAAGATGAAATGCGCCTGAGGGTGAATGAGGAAGAAGGTGATGTTAGTTGTGTGTGCATCAGGACATGGTTCATATGAAGAACCCTGGTATAAAATGGGACAATGGCAGAAAGAGGGCAGTTTTTTTTTAATGTATTTTATTTTTTATTTTTTATTATTTTTTTAAATATGAAATTTATTGTCAAATTGGTTTCCATACAACACCTAGTGCTCATCCCAAAAGGTAAGAGGGCAGTCTTCAATGCCAGAATGGACTTGGCATGTTTCGTGAAATTGAATGAGGATGAAGTTTGACTGACAGAATCGTGGAGGTATTATATGAAAAAAATATATAAACTCAGAGACTTAGGCAGAGGACAGATAATAAAGGGCCCCATGTGGCATGTTAAGGAAGTATAATTTTATCTTATTTATTGATTTTTCTCAGAGCAGTGGAAGCCATTGGAAGAGTTTTGGCAGGAGAGTAACATGATCTGATTTGAATTTGAAAATGTCTCTTCTTCTGGTTATGTGGAAAATATATGCCACATATTTCATCAAAGTTAAGACACCATTGATTGTAATATCTCCACTCTTGCTTTTGAGATGTTAAAGTCAGAAAGAAAAAAAAGAGAAGAAAGAACCAGTGCAATTTTAAACTGCCATCAACTGATTGTAAGATGTGTTCCAATTTCAGAGGTGTTGAAATATGAAAAAAAAAAGTACATCTTAGAATAATACATGAAATACAGAACTAGTTGACAGGAGTGTAAGCAGGAGGCAAACAGTAGGTGATGGCAGGCAGGTTGGTGGGATCTATCAGTAGATTAGGCTGGTGTCATTGAGATGGAGGTAATTGACCAGATTTTGAGTATATTTGGAGGTAGAATAGGCTGGGCTTACTAACAAATGAGATACGGGGGGTACAGGAAAGAGAATGACTTCTAGATTTTTGGTTTGAACAACAGGTGGTAACCTTATTGAGGTGGAAAAGGACGTTTGAAAGGGTCTTCAAGTGAGTTTATTAAGCACAAGTTGAGTAAAGAAATCTGGACTCAGTAGAGGTGGGTGAGAGCCTCTCATGTTGATTTGGGAGTCATCCACACATGGTAGTTAAAGTCATGGGACTAGATGAGGGAGAGACTAAAGAAAAATGCCTATTAAAGACCTTAGGAAATAGCCTTGGCCAGAGTAGGGGGAACTAGCACAGAAGTCTGCAAAAGAGGAGGCAGCGTGGTAAATGGCTAGTGGTTAAGTTTGGCCTCACAAAGGCCAAGATCTTGAAAAGTGAGGAAGGGATGGCTGACTAGGTGGCTTGTAGTTGAGCAGTTGAGTTTGATGGAGAAGGAATACTGACGAAGGGTTTTGCATGACGGGACCATGAATGATACTCTAGACTTTTTCTGTGTGTTAATATGTTGATTTACACATTGGAGGAGAGCATATAACCCTTTCAGGAACTAGTAATGCTGACTATCAACTTCGTTCATGCTTTCCTCCATCCAGTTTTCCTTTCTTTTACAACTGCAGTAAGATAAAAAAATATTTGCACTTTATTTTTAAAAATGCTGTCAATGGCACATTTCTAATGAATGAATTCTGAAATTATTTGGTAAAAATAATGAAGTTACAGTATTAAAATTGGGACTTACATTACATCAACATTATTTACTTTATGTAGTTAATAACCTTTCTTTTCCTGTCCTGAATATATTTACAGGAGTCCTCAAATGTCTAGATGATAATTACCTTTTGAAAATTAACCACACTCTGAGTGTTTTGAGTTTGACTAATTATGATAAATTTATTTACTGGCCATTTTCTGAGTATTTTAAAGTGGCCTAATTATGCGATATTCCTTATTATGAATTCTAACACAGATATTGTCATCAGGAAAAGAGAGCTTTAACCAAGTTCTTTGTTATAGGGAGGTAAATATTTTAGATGGGGTGCTCACCTCCCTGGAACAGCAACCATATCATGGGGTATTTGGAGGATAAAAAAACCTACTGGGCTGAGTATATTAAAACTCTTTAATCTATATTTTTTGGTAAACGCTTTGTTTTAGAATAATTTTAGATAGTACAGTGTTGTTTCTCCTATTATTGACATCCTACATTAGTATGTTACATTTGTCACAATTAATGAACCAATATTATTAATATGTTCTTATTTAAAAATTTTTAATGTTTATTTATTTATTTATTTTTTTTAATTTACTTTTTAAAAATTTTTTATGTTTATTTCTGAGACAGAGAGAGACGGAGCACGAATGGGGGAGGGGCAGAGAGAGAGGGACACACAGAATCCGAAGCAGGCTCCAGGCTCCGAGCTGTCAGCCCAGAGCCCGACACGGGGCTCGAACTCACAAACCGCGAGATCATGACCTGAGACGAAGTTGGTCACTCAACCGACTGAGCCACCCAGGCGCCCCAATGTTTATTTATTTTTGAGAGAGACAGAGACAGAGCATGAGTGGGGGAGGGGCAGAGAGAGAGAGGGAGACATGGAACCCGAAGCAGGTTCCAGGCTCTGAGCTGTCAGCACAGGGGCTTAAACTCATGAACTGGGAGATCATGACCCGAGATGAAGTCAGACACTTAACCGACGGAGCCACCCAGGTGCCCTTATTAATACGTTATTATTAAATAAAGTCCCCATTTATTCCTAGTTCCTTAGTTTTTCATGTCATCTCCTTTTTTTTTTTTTTTTTTTTTCCTAATCCAGGATATCACATTACATTTTGTTGTCATGTCACTTTAGGTTCCTGTTGGTATGGTAGTTCCTCAGATTTTCTGTGCTTTTGATGACAGGGACATTTTGAGGTATACTATTCCATTATTTGATTACTCTGAGGTTTTGGATTCCACAGGAAAAGTATCATTCTTGGCCCCTGCTATTAAGGGTATGTACTATCACGTGGCTTTGTTAGTGTTCATCTTGCTCACCTGGCTGAGGCTGTAGTTGTCTGGTTTGTCCTGTTGTTCACTCTTTCCCCCGCTTTTTATACTGTACTCTTTGGAGAGGAGTCACTAATGTCAGCCTATGCTTAATTAGCGGGGATTGATACCGCATCTCACTGAGCGCGGTTTCTCCATAAATGATTCGGAATTCTTCTGCATGGGAGACTTCTCTCTTTGTTTCTCATTTGATTGTTCATTTGGTCTGTCAGTCAGTAATTTATATCTGTGCAGACTCATGGGTATGTATTTTGTACTTTGGGTTGTAAAACAGTACTATTTTATTTTGTTGCTGAAATTGTTCCTTCTTTGCCATTGGGAGCGTTTTACTGCTCTTTCAGGTGGCTCCCGTGTCCTTTGTCATACCTTCCTCAGTGTGTGTGTGTGTGCATGTGCGCGCATGTGTGTGTGTGTGTGTGTGTGTGTGTGTGTGTGTGTATTGAATACTTTGTTACTTTCTGGCACTACAATGGGCTCAGTTTCATGTTGCATATCCACTGTCCAGTTTCTAGACTTAGTAATTTCTCCAAGGATCCCTGGTTCCTTCTTTTTGAAAATGGTATTAAAAACCAAGATCTGGTTGCTAGAATTGTACATTGCTATTGGGGTGTCATTTCTTCTAGGTGATCTCAGCAGACAGAAAGGAAGTCTATATATACTAACTTGTGTTTATATAACTTCTATAAATATTTCTACGTATATATCTGTATATAGATTATACGAAGCATGAGTTCACACTGATGTCTTCAACTGTAATGCATTTCTGCGTTGTTCATTCCAGCTTCCTCCCTTTGCTTGTCTGTATAGTCCGCCCGAACGAATGAGAAACATAGCTCCCATCACCCACCATCTATTTACTTACCTGCCCCATTCCAGTTTACGTATATAGTGGTTTCAGAAGTTTTACTATTAAAACTCTTGTAATACCAGTGATTTCAAGCCGTGCATCAAATATCAGTATAGGAAAAAAAAAACTTTTGTACTATGGTTCATCTGTAAACCAAGGAGTATAATATATTGGAGGTGAGTCAATAGGCAGTTAATTTTTTTGTTTTAAATTTTATGTTCATGAATGCAATCTACGTATGCCGTTTTAAATTTTTTTTTTCAACGTTTTTTATTTTATTTTTGGGACAGAGAGAGACAGAGCATGAACGGGGGAGGGGCAGAGAGAGAGGGAGACACAGAATCGGAAACAGGCTCCAGGCTCCGAGCCATCAGCCCAGAGCCCGACGCGGGGCTCGAACCCACGGACCGCGAGATCGTGACCTGGCCGAAGTCGGACGCCCAACCGACTGCGCCACCCAGGCGCCCCTACGTATGCCGTTTTAAAAAGCAATGTATGCAAATGTATGCAGATAGTCTAGCCAGCTGCCTTCAGACTTCATCTGCAACATCGGGTCCTTCCGCCTGATGCCCTTTGAACTGAAGTCCTGTCTCTCTAGGTCTCTTGCACCATTTTGAACTCACCAGCCTCCATAATTGCATGAGAATTCCTTATAAAAAATCTCTTATATATGAACACCCCCACAAATTATATTGGTCCTATTGCCCTGGAGAACCTTGACTAATACACCTTTATTCTGCAGTCTCTTCCCTGTGACGCACCAGTCTGTTTTGCTGAAAACAGTCCGTATGCTATGGGCTGGTGAATTTGCAGAATTTCCACCAACATTATCGTAGTCTTAGTTATGTATACACCTTTGCATCTATTTCTGTAAGAGGAAGAGGGAGTCATCTACAGATTTATTCATTCACTGATACTAACTCTGCCGACTTTTTAAATTCTCTCCCTGCCCCTGCCCGAGTCAAGAGAGATTCCCCTCGGAGTTGTTCGCTGGGCTTTTTTTTTTTTTTCCACTTGTTATTTGAATTTAAAGAGCCAGTTTTTCTATTCTTACCTTTATCCTTATGGAGTTACCTTCTTGAAAAATGACCATCTAATTTAATGCTTTAGATTGGACACATCTAATGAGCATGTGGTAGGGCCTGAAAGCTTGAGAAATTTGGCCTTGATTTGTGCAAATGCAGTAGCATGCTTAAAGTCCTGTGGACACTGGAATAAGAAAAAGTAATCAGTGGAAATGATCAGTTTGTATCACCCAGGAGACAATGAAACTGGGCCATGAATGATCAGTCCCAGTAAATGCTTTGGCCTTATCTCCTTCGAGTATGGTGGCGTGCAGCCAGTGGTGTGGTACAGAAGAAGAACTATAGAAATAGATTTTGTTAATATACTTCTAGGGAATGATAATATCTGATACTCTTGATTGTAGTACTTTAAAGTTTATTGCCATGGTTGAGCTTTTAGGCTGGATAGTTCTTTTTAGGGGGGAAAGAAGAAAGAAGGGAAGGCAAGGAGGGATGGAGGGAGGGAAAGATTTGTAAAGGGAGGTACGGACAAAAGTTCATTTAACACAGACTCTTTGTGACTTTGCCCTAGTTTTGGGGTTATTCTTATGGGGACGTACATCTGTTAAAAATTGTATTGAACTCAAACACGATTTAAGTTAAACTCCAGCTTTTTTTTTTTTCAGAATTGGTTAATGACAACTAAAACACTTTGACTAAAATAGATACCATTCCTTTGGGAAGTCAGTTTTTAGAAACACATTTATGTATTTTTCCCACCTACCTGTTTGGGGGGAGTAAAGCAACGACCATAAGAATAGAAGAGATTGTTATTTGAAAAAGTATGCTGGGTCCATTTTCCTGTAGAGAATTGTGAGAGCTTAGGACTAATTTCTGATTACTTAGGAAAAAAGCCAATCCTTGAACTTGATGATAAAGTCCTTCAGAGTTTTCACAGGCAACTTTAAATGATGTTTCCTGAGAAGGTAGAGGTAACAAGTTATTTTTTTTCTCACTTGGCAGAGTTTTGCTTTTTCCCATTCATCTCTCATCAGTAATGTGGCATGTATTTCCCTCATAAGATATTTTCAATCTCTTCGAAGATTTTGTTTCAAGGTTCAAACAATTGAATCAACATTTTAGGTTGCTGTGCTACCATTTACATGGCCATGCAGGATCCTGTGCCCTGGTGGGGTGTATACCGTCTTGCTGAGCTCACAGAGAGCTTCCAATTTAATCAGAAGGTTGGCACATTGAAGGCATACTTGGGGAGGATGAGAGGGCGAGGGTGGGCAGTGTGTATATAAAATAGCAACAGGTTTAAACAGTTGCTAATTAGAACATAGCAGATACCATGGGTTGGGGTGGGCGTGGTGGGACATGATTTTTGGCCAAGTATGGTTTTGTGCTATGAAATTTGAGACCGGGGTGCCTGGGTGGCTCAGTCAGTTAAGCGTCTGACTTCAGCTCAGGTCGTGATCTCATGGTCCATGAGTTTGAGCCCTGTGTTGAGCTCTGTGCTGACAGCTCAGAGCCTGGAGCTGCTTCAGATTCTGTGTCTCCCTCTCTCTCTACCCCTTCCCTGCTTGCACTCTGTCTCTCTCTCTCAAAAATAAATAAACATTAAAAAAATAAAGAAAGAAAGAAATTTAATTGAGATATAGATATCCAAAATCTTGTATTGCCTTTCTCCTTTGGCTTCTAATTTCTAACCCAGGATCACTGTAGTTAAAAGTTGTTATCCAAGTGAATTTGCATCTAAAAAATTAAGGTTTTCCACATTTGGTTTAGTTAACTCAGTTGGCTGGTGGATTGTGAAACACAATCTCTGAAAGGTTTACAGGACTGGAGTCACCACCGAGCATGTTTGAAGTTTTGCATTTTTTTTTCACATTTTGATTTGAAGTGAAGATATTCCTTAGTTATCATATTGGGGTTTTCTAAGAAATGTCAGTTTTTGGCATTGTGTTCAGTATCCCTTTTATAATAAGGCATAACTATAGACCACTTTTTCCTCCCAAATCATGGGTTTTTCTGAAAATGCCATTTCTGTCTTCTTCCCTAAAATGAAATACTTATGCCTTTCTTATGATTTCTTTTTTTTTTTTTTCCCTTTCTCTGTGTAGGAGATTTGTCTTTTCTCTCCCACAACAGCGAATCTGTTTTCTCTTTTGTTACTCCAAAGTTAATTTTTATCCTTTGTCCCCAAAATGAATAATTCTCCCTTTGAGCCTCAAGAAAGTGGTTTTTGTGCATATGCTTCTCATAGTGAATTTCCTTCATTCCTTGCTTCTTGAACTATAATTTTTCCTTTCTGCTTTTTTACTCACAAGTAACATTTCTTCCCTGTTTCCCCATCCCCCAAATTGATGACTTTTAAACAGTCATTTTTTTTTCATTTTTCTGATAAATTTATGAAGCAGCATGAGGATTTGGAGTTACAGTGGTAGGTACTCTCATCTGTGTCTTTGAGGAGTTTCTGCGGGTAATGACTTCTGTGCACAGTTACTGGGTTGGCCCATTTTTTTCTCTCTTCCTAGCACTCCTAAGTTTACATTTTTAAAGTATATACAAGGATATGTTTAATAAGCATAAAAGGTTTTTATTAAAAAAATTGAAAACATCCTCTTTCATGGATAATTCTTAAATTTACCAATGAACTTGTAATGGCTGAGTATATGGCAAGCTCCTTTTTTGAGGCTTCCTGGGAGATTACAGCTTTATTTCCAATTCTCTCTGATTTACATGACAATGACTGGTCAGCACAACTGTTCTGCCTGGCTCCCTTCATGTTATACATGAATATTCATCCATCCTGTAATTATTGAGCACCTATTCTGTGCCAAGGGGCTGGCACAAGTGGTTAACTATCGTGATCTGGGCCTACTCCCATGGGGCAAATAGTTTACTTAAGGGGATAGTCTTGAAATATATCAATCAATAAGTATCCATGATCCTGGGGCGCCTGAGTGGCTCAGTGGGTTGAGTGTCTGCCTTAGGCTCAGGTCATGATCTGACAGCTCGTGAGTTAGAGCCCTGTGTCGGGCTCTGTGCTGACAGCTCAGAGCCTGGAGCCTTCTTTGGATTCTGTCTCTGTCTCTCTCTGCCCCTCCCACTTGCTCTCCCTCTCTCTCCCTCTCAAATATAAATAAACATTAAAAAACATTAAAAAACAATCCACGTTCCTGAACACACCCCGATTGTCCATTGGAGTGTGATGCAGTTCCTCTGACCCTCAATAGCTATCTATTTTCCTTCTTTCTCATAAACAGTAGTCATTCCTGCTGCCACGTACTGAGAGGTGCCAGGGACTTTGTTCCGTCTTTTAATTGCATTATCTCATCTGATGCCCCTCTCACCCCCGGCCATCCACTGTTGGACTATTTTTACGTACATTCTAACATGTAGAAACCAAGTCCTAGAATGGCTGTGGTTTAACATTTAACATATCATTAAGTGAACTGGAGCCAAGTATTTGTATTACTTTTTTTTTAACGTTTTTCTAATTTTATTTTTGAGACAGAGAGAGACAGAGCATGAACGGGGGAGGGTCAGAGAGAGGGAGACACAGAATCCGAAACAGGCTCCAGGCTCTGAGCTATCAGTACAGAGCCCGACGCGGGGCTCGAACTCACGGACCACGAGATCATGACCTGAGCCGAAGTCGGACGCTCAACCGACCGAGCCACCCAGGCGCCCCAGGAGCCAAGTATTTGATGCCTGCCCCTGAATCCCTTCTCAGGGCTCTTTCCCTTTACTGCCAAGTGGTCACTTCCTGTTTCCAATGGAGACCTTCTCCACCAGTCAATTCAGTGATTGTTTCCCCCCCCCCCCCCCCCACCACTGATGTGCGTTTTGGATGACTGTTCACACTACACAATCATTTATTTATTTTTTATTCACTCCGTAAGCTCGTGTACCAGTGCCTGAACGGCACCCATAATTCTCCTGCGTGGCCTTAACTGTCTTGACTCACCCTGACCAGCTCAGGGACAGGTGTGTGACCCAACAGAGGACAGTCAGACTCAGGGGGTGTCAGTCTTGGCTTTCCCCTGGAGATACTGATGTGTCCTCTTTTGAATGCAGTTTCCGTGTTGGGATGATTTAAACCTGAGACAGACTGTCCTGATCTCATGCGAGATGTCTCCTGCGGTAGGTACTCATCTCGGAATGCTGCCTACAGCACTGTTTTAGGAGGGAGCCACACACAGGAGGGGTTGGGATTAGGAAGAGATGGAGAAGTTATCACCAAAGAATGATCATGACATCTGTGCAACTGAGTTGTAGCCTGGGTAAATCCACAGCCCTCACCACATATACTGGCTCAGTAAACAAATTGACTCTTACCATTTGGCTAGCACTTTCTTGGATTAAGAGCATAGGCAGTGCCATAAGGCATACAAACCACTTCTGTGTTAAAACAGTGAAGGCAGGCCCAGGGAAGGAGCAGGTCTGGCTCCTTAAATGCTCGGTGTTAACGGGAATGAAGAGGCAAAGGAAATCAGGAATAAAGAGGCAAAAGGAGGCTTATGATCAATGCCAGCTCCTTCTTGTTTTCCAGGGGCTTCCGGGAGTGATGCATAGGTATGTGGAACAGTGAGGGTCTGTCACGCTGTGTCAAAGGAAATGTCATCTGCAGCTCCATGCAGAAGGTTTTAGAGCTAAGGAAGGCGCATGGGATCCAATATACATACGGAGGCTGGCATTAAATCAAAGCGTATTAGAGGAGTCTTTGCAGAAGAGAGGCTGGTCTGAGCCCTGTCAGTTTCTCTGGGTTCCCGACCAGGCATGTTACAGAGCAAATTCATATCAGCTGTGTGGAAAATTCATCTGTTGCTCCAAAAGCAACTGCCAAGCTGTCTTTGGTACATGACAGCCGGAAGAAATTTCTTTCTCAAATCAGTGTTTCAAATGCAGGCGCTCCCCAGGTTGGTTAAAGAGGGAGGAAGGTAAAGGAAATGAAGATGTGAAGATCAGTGATGTGAAAAGCAGAAGGAGCAAAGGGGGATCTGATGGAGAAAATTAAATGAACTGTAAGTGGCTCATACAGACACCACTGCAGGTTTCAGATAAGTCACCTGTCAGAAGTCATTTTCTTGCAGGACGTAATTCGCCCTTATTGACTATGATGGGTTTCCGTTCAATTCAAAGCCATGTTCCCAAGCTGGAATTTCACCTTTGTTTCTTAAAACATTGGCTTAGCGCAGGCAAAATCACAGGCTCTGGAGTATTGTGGCACTCAACACTAATGGTTTTCTTGCCAGTGTTACCCCGAAATTCACATTTAAAATGATACTGTGCCAGTTTACCCTTTAAAACCAGCTCCACGCAATGTCCACCAAAAGCATAGGGACAGTGGGCTTGGAAATGGTAGGTCTGAGAGCTGTCGTATTGTTGCCACGTAATCATTTCCCTCTGTGAACTCCATGTGGAGCACATGCAACCTGGAACCTCTCTGCCAAGTAAACCGCATTAAAAAAATTTTTTTAGTGTTTCATTTATTTTTGAGAGAGACAGAGGCAGAGGGACAGCAGGGGAGAGGCAGAGAGAGAGGGAGACAGAATCTCTATCTCCCAAACTCTGTTGGCCTTTAGCAGATAATCATTAAAACTATATTATCTTTTTTAAATTTTTTCATTTTATTTTATCTCTTAAATTTATTTTTATATTAAATATAATTCATTGTCAAATTGGTTTCCATGCAACACCCAGTGCTCATCCCAACAGGTGCCCTCCTCAGTGCCCATCGCCCACTGTCCCCTCTCCCCAATCCCGCATCAACCCTCAGTTTGTTGTCAGTATTTAAGAGTCTCTTATGGTTTGCCTCCTTCCCTCTCTGTAACTTTTTTTTCCCCTTCCTCTCCCTCATGGTCTTCTGTTAAGTTTCTCAGGATCCACGTATGAGTGAAAACATATGGTGTCTGTCTTTCTCTGCCTGACTTATTTCACTTAGCCTAACACTCTCCAGTTCCATCCACATGGCCAGATTTCATTCTTTCCCATTGCCAAGTAGTATTCCATTGTATATGTAAACCACATCTTCTTTATCCATTCGTCTGTTGATGGACATTTAGGCTCTTACCATAATTTGGCTATTGTTGAAAGCACTGCTACAAACGTTGGGGTACATGTGCCCTTATGCATCAGCACTCCTGTATCCCTTGGGTAAATTCCTAGCAGTGCTATTGCTGGGTCGTAGGGCTGTTATTAATTTTTTGAAGAACCTCCACACTGTTTTTCAGAGCGACTGCACCAGTTTGCATTCCCAGCAACGGTACAAGAGGGTTCCCGTTTCTCCACATCCTCGCCAGCATCTGTAGTTTCTTGATGTGTTCATTTTAGCCACTCTGACCAGCGTGAGGTGGTATCTCAGCGTGGTGCCTTTAACCAGATAATCATTAAAACTATGTTATCTTTTTTACATTTCAAATCTCATTTTGTCCACTGTATTTTTTTTCTTTAAAACAAAGAGTCACATTGCTTTCCTGATTAAAGAAAAAATATATACACACATATATGTGTGTGTGCTTATTATAAAAGATTGAATCAGTCTTGACAAATATGGAGAAAAATAGAGTAATTGAAATACTATCATCTGAGACAAGTTCTGTTCTTCCAAATCTCCCTAAGTTTATATGAACTCCTGTGTACATACACATGTATGTATGTATGTATGTATGTTATTTTCACTGTCTGCCTTCTCCCCCACAAAAATATAAACTCCATGAAAGCAGGGATTTTTTTCTTAATACTACACTCTCTAGAACAGGGTTGGACACATGGTTGGAGCTCAATATATTCCTATTTGTTGAGTGAAAAAAAAAAATAGAAATGTTCTTCCTAATTGTGTTTCTTTAGGACTAACTGCAAGAAAACACTTGTAAGATCAGAGGATACATTTTAATCCTCATTATATTTAGAGCCTGACATGTAACAAAAAATAACTTTTGAATTAAAAATTTTAAATGTTTATTTATTTTCGAGAGAGAGCACAAGCAGGGGAGGGATGGAAAGAAAGGGGGACAGAGCGTCTGACGTGGGTTCTGTGCTGAGAGCAGAGAGCCCGATATGGGGCTCAAAGTCATGAACCATGAGATCACGACCTGAGCCGACGTCTGATGCTAAACAGACTGAGCAACCCAGGTACCCATTGGATTTTAAAAATTTAAAAAAGAACCCAGGAGTTTTGTAGCTAGAACATTGGAGGATAGTTATAGTTACTTACTCTGCTTGTATTTCCTCTTTCTCCCCTCCAAAGGTACAATTTACCTTCTCCATATGTTGACACTTATGGTTAAGGCAGAAGTCTAAAGGTGCTCCCCCAACATTCCCATATCAACGCCATTCCATCCAAAACCAATGTAGGTATTGCTCTGAAGGGGGTTCGCAGGTAGAGTTCAGGTTACTTCTCATGCTTTAGGTGGGAAATTGTCTTGGTTTATCCATATACATATAAAATGTTCGAAAGTGATATATATTATGACAAACAGAAAGAGCCAAGTGAGGGGAACTGGGAGTGTTAGGTGGGTTTTTGCAATTTTAAA
Organism: Panthera uncia; assembly: GCF_023721935.1. Taxonomy (NCBI): domain Eukaryota; kingdom Metazoa; phylum Chordata; class Mammalia; order Carnivora; family Felidae; genus Panthera; species Panthera uncia. The sequence continues at coordinate 7,540,231 of NW_026057578.1, read as the reverse complement.
CGACATGGGCAAGGAGAGACCTTACTGAGAAGGTGAGCGTTTGAACATGGGCCTAGAACTGGTGAGGAGTGAGCCATGTTTCTTTCTGGGGGGAAAAGCACTACCATCCCACACCACCCTCACCTCTGCCTTTAGATAAGACCCTTAGCTACTCGGTCTTAGCCATGAAGGCCACAGAGATTTTTATATATCAGTCAGACTTTGGGAGGCTTCAATGAGAAATATTTTGGAAATAATGCTGGCATTCTATTAGAAGAGGCGAGAGTGTTTTCTGTGGAGAGCAGAAATAAATGCCCATTTACAATGCATTGACATGAGTATTCAAATAGATTTCTCATTCTTGGAGAAGGACTAACAAGAAAAAGTCATATACACATCTGCTCTCATCACAAATATATTCAACTTTCACATTGCTCATGTAGATTCTCAAGGAAATTTCCCCAGAAAAGAAACAGTGTTAAAGCTGATAGCAACAAAGCAAATTCTAACATTTTGCTTCCCTGGGCTAAAGAGAGAAACCCCCCCCTTGTCACAGAAATGGATAGCCTCCTTGATGAATTTCTACATTTTGATTTATATCTATCTCATTGTGGGGTAGAATAAGAGGATGGATCTATAGAAGAGGGAATAGGAGTAGCTTAGAGGAATTTGTGATTTCAACATTTGAGAAAAATATGGGCACTGGGAGGAAATAATGATACTCATCAAAAGGCACCATAAAACAACATTATGGAAAGAATATGCTTGTCTGCAATTCTATTTTGAGAATGAATGATTAGCTTGTACTGCAATTCCACAACATTCCCTCCTTGTTTTCTCTGCTGCAAATCATGATTGTATGTGGAGGTTTCTGGCTTGTACCCCAGCCGTGGTATGGGGCACACTGTGTTAAGGTGGGGCTCCCAGGGCTCCTAGGGGAAAGAGGCAGGGGAGTCATCAATTTACAAATATTAGTTGACTTCTGTATAGTTAGGAATTTGTTCACATGCTCAAAGCAGAGGGGACTCCCTGCTCTACCAGAAGTGAAAAATAAAAACTACAGTGGATGAAAAAGGATAAATGTGTTTTTTCTCTCCTCTAAAAGACACCTAGAGCTAGTCACAGTAAGACAAGGCAGTATACTATATGGTGCTCATTGTGTTAGGGTTCCACAGAGAAACAGAGCCAACAGGAAATGTATACATATATATGTGGGATTTCCTGTGGAATATATATGTATATAATAGGAATTGGCTGCAGTGATTATGGAATCTATAAGAGGTCCATGATCTGCCATTTGCAAGCTGGAAGACCAGGAAAGGCAACGATGTGATTCAATGCAAGTCCAAAGGCCTGAGAATCAGGAGGCTGACAGTGTAAAACCCAGGAAAGTCCAAGAACCAAGAGTGCTGACCTGAGGACAGGAAAAGATGGGTATCTCAGCTCAAATAGAGAAAGCAAATTTGTCCTTCCTTTGCCTTTTTGTTCTATTTAAACTCCCAGTGGATTGGATGATGTCCAGCCACATCAGTGAAGGTGATCTTCTTTACCCAGTCTACTGATTCAAAGGCTAATGTCTTCCAGAGACACTCTCAAAAGCACACATAGGAATAATGTTTTATCACCTACCCGGGCAACCATTAGCCCATCAAGCTGACACATAAAATCAGCTAGTAAAACTAAGTCAGGCACTTGAGGCTATTTCTACCCCATTACTTCTCCCATCCTCAGCACTAGTTTTCCAACTCACAATCCAACATGGCTGATTGAGTTCTAGTCACCATATTTGCACACCTGCTGCCGGAAGGCCACACCCTCAAATTCACATGTCTTTGAAGACATTTTTGAAAAAGAATACACAACATTTCCACCTATGTCGCATTGGTTAGGGCTTAGCTGTGTGGACTTAAGTCTGTGTTTTAGTAGACCATGTGCCCAACTGCAAATCAAAACTTTTATGGTGAAGGATGAATGAGACCCTAGTTACTAGGGGATGGCAACTAGAAACTGAGCTCTTCGAATGTTCCCTATGTTCTGTATGCTTGAAGCCTTGAACCACATTGTATCAGCTTGTCTAGATAATTTGTGCAAACAATGTGGTTTATGGTGAACATGCACTTTCCTTCTGGGGGTTTAGAATTTTAGTAACTGTGGTTACCGAAGGTATGGAAGCATGGAGGCACATGTTAGTACATGACAGAGTCCAGTGAAAACCTAAACTTGTAGTCTCAAACAACCTTCCCCGGCAGAAGACATTTCATATGCATTGCTACAGTTCATTGCTGGAGGATTGTATCTTGTGCAAATCCATTGGAAGAAGACCCTTAGAAGCTCATACCCAGTAGCCTCCAGACTCTGCCACATGAACCTTGTCCCCTTACCGATCCTAATTTTTATCTGTTGGTTGTAATAAACCATAGCCATAAGTGAAATGGCTTTTGAGTTCTACAGGCTAGGCAGATGTGCTAAATGCCTTATATGCATTTAATACACATGAATCTTCCTAAAAATCCTACAAAATTATGGTTACCCTTATCTCCATTTTACGGATATGAGGCTGGAGGCTTTGATAGATTAAATACTTTGTCCAAGTTCTCACATCCTGTGGGTGGAAGAGCCAGCACTGGAACAAGGGGAGCCTCTGAAAACATGCGTTCTTCACCGTAATGTAGACTCTGGAAGCTTGTTGCACAACTATGGGAAGGAAAATGTCTGGAGTATTGGTGTGTGTCATTTTTTAAAATGGTGGAATAGAAGATTGGTGCAGTAGGTTTTATTATTTTTTTTTCAGTTGTCTTTTCTTTCATTTCTCTGTTCTGTTGACCTTGGACTCACACAGGTGGCTTGCATTGTCCGGTGGAATATGGGCACGAATTACACTGTGACTGTTTCCGACAGAGGCTTTAAAAGCCACCACAAGTTTCCATTTGTCTTGGGTTCCTGGTTTCTGTGATGAGAATATCAAGACCTGGGTGACGCTGACTTTTCAGCTTGAGTGAGAAGCTTGGAATGAGAAGACAGGTGGAACAGCCCAAACCTCAGCCCAACTCAGACCTGGAATAGAGCAGTCATGGCACACGCACCCCACCTGTGAGGGAGAGTTAGAAATGCGTAACCACCAGTGTTTTGGGGTTGTTTGTTATGTCACGTTACCACAGCAAGGGTGACTAATACAGGTATGCAGTAAATATGTAATTTTAAATGGAAACAATTTGGAGTAGGTTGTTAGAGTTCCCACAATAGTCATTCTTATGATTAACTCATTTTAATTAGTAAACAGTGTTTTTATTTTTGCATCACTATAACAATATTTCTTTTCAGTTTATTTATTTATTTTTTGGGGGGGGGAGGGGCCGAGACAGAGAAAGAGAATCCCAAGCAGGCCCTGCACTGTCAGCACAGAGCTGGATGCAGGGCTCAATTTCACGTACCATAAGACCATGACCTGAGTCCAAGTCAGGAGTGGAGCACTTCACTGCTGAGCCACCCAGGTGCCCATTATAACTTGATTTTTCTATCCAAAGAAAATGACAACAATTATTGAGTGTTTACTATGCGGTAGGTACTTTTCTAAGCTATTTACTTATCTGTCTCTCCCCTCCCCGTGACTCTCAACACTACTGGATAGTGAAGTTCATGAGTATTTTGACCTCCCTAGAGAGAATTAAGTACATACATGAGTAATTTGAAGATTTTTTCCCAGGGGTTTCCCATATTGAAAGGACTGCTCAATGCTAACCTTTGAGGAGCACCTGCAAAGTTAAATGTTTCATTTAATTCCTCTCCCAGGGTAGTGAGTAGACTTACATTTTGGTTAACACGATGAATGCAATGCCAACTACAGATTGCTTTTTTGGCTTGTTGTATTTATCCATCCACTTTAGGAGCCCTTATAGTACATTTTGCACTAGATACATAACCAAAAATAAATTGAGATTTTGATAATTTGAAAATCTCTGTGGTTATTAATTCTGGGGGATAATAAATTAATAAAGAGATGGAGATTTGCACTTTGCTGATAAGAAAGTGGGGACCCATAAATAATCAGTTTCAACAATTTAGAGTTTACTTACTGCCACAGGCGTATATATCCAATACACCTTACCAAGATGCACCAGATGCGGCATAAGCATTTTACTGTGTCATGTTCCATATATACTTGATATTAATTTATAGTAGAGTAATGGAACAGGTGGTGACTTGGAAAAGTGTCATCACCTTCGATGGGGTAGTGAATTATCATTTAGTAAAAATTAAATGATTTACACGAAGAACTAGAGAAAAATAATACCAGTTTCTAACCTCTCATTATTTTATCTCTGAAAATATTTTTTCACTAGTGACATAAGCTACAGTGATAAGAAAGGTATTTTATTGGTGTTTTTAATCCCTCCACATTTGATGCGCCTAAAGATTGTTCTTTCTTACTGACCCTTCTGCCTCAATTTTTTGTCTGTCTGTCTGTCTCTCTCTGCCTCTCTTCTGTCTCTCTCACCTGTGTTCCACTTACTAGACCTCCATCACTTTTTTGGGTGCTTATTTTGGTTTGTCATTTTGTTTTGGGAGCTGTAAAAGTCAATCACAAATTTAGATCCCCAAGAAAAGGGGGTTGGTAGCTTTAATGATTTCTACTGTTTGAAGAGAAGATTTCTACTGTTTGAAGAGAATTCATTAACTAGATAAATTATGGTGAAATTGCAGTATTTATGACTTTTTATGACTTTTTGAATTCATCAGAGAAATAGGTGTACGTTTCACAGACAGGACTAGAAATTAACAGTTCAAGATTATTCATCACACTGGAAATGATAAACCACAAAATTCCCTCCTTTCCGCTTTGGGTCTTTTCTGAATGATTGGTGACTATCATTGATTTATTTATTTAATATATTTTTATTTTTATTTTTTAAATTTATTATTTTTTTAATGTTTATTTATTTTTGAGAGAGAGAGAGAGAGAGAGAGACAGAGGGCAAGCAGGGAAAGGGCAGGGAGAGAGGGAGACACAGAATAGGAAGCCGGCTCCAGGCTCTGAGCTGTCAGCACAGAGCCCGACGCGGGGCTCGAACTCATGGACCGTGAGATCATGACCTGAGCCAAGGTCGGATGCTTAAGGGACTGAGCCACCCAGGCGCCCCTGGTGACTATTTTTGACAGACGTGTGTTGCTTAAGTATAGATGTCGACGATCCTGTCAGCATAGTGATGTTGCTATTAAATGTCATTCATGTTGGAATACCTGATTTGCAAAAGTGTTCTTTCTTCACACAAACACACCTCAGGTCAGGTAAGACAGCAGACTTGGGCTTTAGGTATCCAAGGTTCAAATTGGATCTTTCTCATGCACTTGATGTCTGTGACCTTGGGCAGTGTATTTGTGCCTTAGTATGCCAGTCACTAACATCAGAATAACAATGCCTCCTTCTTAAGATCACTGTAGTTCTTACTGTAAGAAACATTTTAACATAGGCATATAACAATTACACACTGAGGAGTCATTCATTGAATAAATGCTACACATTTCAGGTTTTAGTCTCACATTTGATGGGTTGCATGCATTTTTTTAAAATGTATATTCTAGTCTAGATGAAGATTTTCTTTAAGAAGAATTGGACAACCCCCAAATACACATGAAGTCCACAGTTAAATCATGTATGTTTTTTTCCTACTAAGTCATTTAAATGCAATATTTGCCAGTGAATTTCAACTTCAACAGCCTGATCAGTTAAGCGAATTCGTAATTGAAAAGAAAAGATAGAAAATGAACTGAAGAGTGAATTTCACAGAATAAGCACCCTGAAAAAATTTGTTTCCCTAGAGGACCAGTCAGAGAATGCCAGAAGAGGCCATGAGGCCTTCCTCCTAAGACTTCACAAATTTGCTTAAAAGCTATGCCTACCCTTTAAAAGAGTTGACACTTGATATTTTCCTAGGTTATAAGTAATTTGGGTAATAAAGCTGTAGGGAAATTGAACTTGTCAGCATGTTAAATGCATTTGTCTCTCCGAATATAATAAACCATGACGGTGGACTGGTTGATAATTGCAGGCATGTTTTTCTAATTAATCAGCAAAGTATGAAACTTTTTTGTTCTACCCTTATGTGCTTCCTCTGTTTGTTAGCAAGTGTCAAATTTAAAACTTGACATAAAACAAATATCTTTATAATACCTTTTACTAGAGTCTCAGGGTTATGGCATGAGAGTGTTTTATGCCATAATAGTAGCCCTATTAACTTAAAGTTTGATAGTTTGCTACCATGGATTTATTCAAAGTATCCCACCATTTATTATTTGAAATATTTTTATTTTATATAGTGTGATATATTTTGTTAAAGATCCATTTTATGTAAGTCATAGTCTTAAATTTTTTTTTTAATGTTTATTTATTTTTGAGAGAGACAGAGTTGGAATGTGAGTGGGTTAGGGGCAGAGAGAGAGGGAGACACAGAATCCAAAATAAGCTTCAGGCTCCAAGCTGTCAGCATAGAGCCCAACGCGGGGCTCGAACCCATGAGCTATGAGATCGTGACCTGAGCCGAAGTCGGACGCTCAACCGACTGAGCCACCCAGGCGCCCTCATAGTTTTAATTCACAATTGGAGGTAAGGTGCTTACAGGTCAGATACATGAAGTAAGGTGAACATTTGTGAAGCATGTTGGCACAGACTTCTGTTTTGCTTTAACACTTATGGAAAATTTAAGTAATGAGCTCCGTGGGAAAAATAGTAAGCATACTCATTGCGGGCCAGGCAGATTCAAAGTGTGTTACATGAATGAACTTATTTAATCCTCACAACCATCCTAGATGGTAAGTACAATTATTATCATTATCCTTGTTTTAATAGATAAGCAAACAGGCACAGAAGGGATCAGTAATTTGCCTAAGGCCACACAGCGAGTTAGTTGCAGAGATGGAATTCAAATCCAGGATGCTGGCACCAGAAAAGGACCCTTCACCCCTAAACTGTTCATTCCCAATTTGCATATTTGCCACCCATAGCCTAAAGGGCCTTGAGCTATAACTATAATGTACTGTTAAAAAATAAAATCAAAGGGAAGCGAATATTATAAACCATTCCGACGTTAATCTGAGTAGACGATAAATCGGTGCTGGGTATGCTATTTTCTATTATGATCTACCCTTTGAAATCTTCCATAATAAAAAATGCTAAGAAATAAAATTAAATGTTCTACTGATGCGGAGGTAGAGCTCTCAGTCACTAGGTTGGGGCCGAGCATCGTCAGTTTCCTGGTGTGGTCCCTTCATGGTGACACATTCACTTCCTATTCTCTCACGTGCGTCAACAATCATGAAGAGTAACCATTTGTAATTATGGTGTAATTATGGAGGAAGCCAGGCAAATTACGGAATGAAAGTGACTCGGGAGGTTCTACAGATATATCTCTTGGGATACCCAGGGCCTACTATATTTTGTGACCACCCCAGTCGTGGAGAATCGAGTGGACATTTCTATAAGCTTCACTCCGGTTGTTAATGGGATGGCAGTTTTTGCCGGTCTCGCTCCATAGTCCACGTCTTGGATTGGATAAGTAATACTTCTCATGCTAAATCTCCTAACAAGAGACAAATAAAATAAACCCAGAAGATTTTCCAGGAAAATCATGACAGTAATCAGATCTTTAGATGTTATAGCCTCCCTCTGAGTAGCTAAAATAAAAGTAGTCTTGAAATACAAGCATCGTTGATAGTTAGCATATGAAAACATGAACATTTGACTTTTGGCATGAAGATGACAATTGAATCTGATAGCTTTTTTTTCTTAATGTGAGATAATACTGTATGAACGTGAATTATTGCCGGAGAGATTTAGACGTATATGCTATTAAGCTGGATTTGTTATGACCTTAGCTGACAAAAGAAATGGTTCTGCGGTGAATAAGCCTTAACTGAATGGAAACTGAAATGCATTAAAGTGAATACGTTTCAGAAGAATTACAAATTCAAGCTTCTGGAGAGTACTTCGTACTCAGGGTTTGAAAACAGCAGTTCTCAAATGCGTTCAACAAATACGTCCCCAGACCGCCCCATCTTCTTTCCTTTCACTCCTGCTCTTTACCCATTAAGAAAATGTTAGGCCCTCTCAAAATTAGTGCCCCAATTTTGCTGCTTACTTATTTGATTGACCTTAGACCATTTTCTAGCATCCTTGGTCTCTAATTTCTTAATCTCTATCAAAGATGATGGTATTGTAGTCTGAAGTCTAAAAGCTCGTCCAATGCTAAACTCCTACAGGTCTGGATATTTTGGGGCCATAAAAGAAATTGTCTTGCAGCCAACTCTGCTGTAGTTATCACGAAATGAGCCACAGTCACTTGCTCTGTCTCCAAGGAGGAATCATTCTCCCTGTGGAGTGGGTATCCATTGTGTTATTGTTGTTATTATTACTGTTAGAGTTTTATCTGCCCAGCAGCCATTTCCTCCTTCCATAACATCACAATTGATTTTCCACAGAGGAACAATGCATCTCTCACCTTTGATCTGTGTGATTTGATGGGTGCAGGTGGGCACAGGAATTAGCTTTAGAAGTGAAGCCTTAGTTTATCATAACATTCCATTTACCAGCCATGACCCACCCCAGACAATGAAACTCTGTTCGAGAATGTTACAGCTCTCAGGGAAGATAAGCACCTCTTCCGCTGATGGCATTAAAAGATTGTATATGTTTGAGGTCGTTAGATGAGCCAGGTTGAGAGCTGGTCAAATCATTTGAGCCCCTGAATCAGTCTATGCCTGAAGCCAGACCTCTCCTTGGAAGAGAGTTTTGAGTTAAAGGAATCAATGCATTCACTCTCCTTGCTTAAGGTAGTTGGGGCTGTTTCTGTAACTCAGAATGGTAGGAGTTCAGACCAATTAACCCTGTGTATCTGGATGGTTGAAAATGATCCAACCGCAGAAACTGCATGAGGACTGAATGCGTGTGCCGCTCCTGGCCCGTCAGACTTCTGGTTTCTCAGCAGTGGCCTCCTTCCTACTGATTCGGCTTTGAGCCAGGTGTTATTCTTTTCCAAAGTCTAGCCTGAAAAGTCAAATAAAATACTTTTGGGGAAATGTGAATGAATTAGTCAACCTTCTCCGGAGAAATAGCACATCAGACAAACAATAGAAAATCAGTCTGTCTGTCTGTCTATCTATCTATCTATCTATCCATCCGTCTGTCCGGTTTAAGGAATTGGCTCACACCATTGTAGAGGCTATAGGCTGGCAGACTGCAGACCCAGGCACGAGTTTTGACACAGCTTGAGGCTAAAGGCTGTCTGTTAGCAGAAAGGGCTTTTCCTTGTGGAACGTCAGTCTTTTTCTTAAGATCTTGGGCTGATTGGATGAAGACCATTAACGTTATGGAGGGTAATCTGCTTTACTCAAAGTCTATAGATCTAAATGTCAATGTCATCTAAAAAATACCTTCCCAGAAATATCTAGAACGTCTAGTTGTTTGACTAATTAATTATCTGGGTACTGTGACCTAGGCAAGTTGACACATAAAATTAACCATCACAGTGAATATGTTTTAAAATTTGGTATTTGATTCATTGCAGGGAGTGTGTATATATATATATATATACATATATAGGAATGTGTGTATATATATATATATATATATACACACACACATAAAATTTCGTATTATATATTTATATATAATACATAATTACATATAATCTATCAATATGTAATAATATAATATATAAAAAATATATATGTAATGTATAATGATACTATAACGTATTATGTATATATCTACATTTCTAAATTGAAAAGAATAATAATGAAATAAAATCTGTGAAGGCACCACCCAAACTAAGCACTGTGATGAAACAGATGTGCGTTAATCCGCCTGCGCCCCCTCCCAGTACTATTCTCCTGTCTCTGGGTTGTGAGTTTATTACCGTCTTAATTTAAACAACACTTTCTACCACGTATGCGTGTATGCTTAACTAACGTCTGTTTGTTCCTGACTTTTAAAGGTTGTTTTGTTCCCTAGGTAGTCAGCTGCGACTTGCGCCTTTTCACCCAGTGTGCTGTTTCTAAGATTCATCTACGCCATTGTGTGTAGGTGCAGTTCATTCACTGTCGCTGGTGTATGAAATTCCTCCGGGTGATGGTAACACGCCATTGTTTTTGTCCAGTGTCATAGCAGATGTGGTAGAGTTGTTTATACCTTTTTGCTTTATGGGAGAGCTGTTGCTAATATGCTTTTGCAAGTGACTTTCTGAGATTCTGTAGGTCAGTGGGTCTGCATCACTTGCATTTCTAGCAAATTCTCAAGGTCTTTGTTTTTTAATTTGTTTTTATTTCAACATTTATTTATTTTTGAGAGAGAGAGAGAGAGAGAGAGAGAGAGAGAGAGCACGAGCAGGGGAGGGGCAGAGAGAGAGGGAGACTCAGAATCTGAAGCAGGCTCCAGGCTCCAAGCTGTCAGCACAGAGCCAGATGCAGGGCTCAAACTCAAGAACCACAAGATCATGACCTGAGCCAAAGTCGAATGCTCAACCAGGTGAGACACCCCCCCCGCACCCCGCAAATTCTCAAGTTCTCAACCAGATCTACTAAGTTAGAAACTCTGGGTTGGGCCCAGCAATAGGTGTTCTCAGGTGATTCTGATGTTCTCTCAATTATAAGAACCATGGTTCTAGATATATGCTAGGAGTTGGTTTATTCATCCTTGACTCAGTTTACCTCACTGTTAAATTTTTTTTCCTTAGAATATCTCAAATTTACATCTCTTGACTTTCATGGTTTCATTTTTTTCTCCTTAGCTCAGAGCTTCTTAAAATATACTTCTAAATAATTAATTTATTCCATCTTAATCTCTAAATCCTAATCATAGAGTTAGGATTTCTATCTCTAGGATTAATTTTACTTTCTTCTGTTGCTTTTACCCTTTTATATCTCTTGGCTTAAATATTTCAGGTTTTATCTCATATTTATTTTAATTTCTAATTTTCAGTCTGCTCTAACCTTCTTAAGCACCTATTATTTCTGTATTTTTCATCTTCTCCCACATTTTCCCCCATGTTCTTATGTTTTAATGGATTTCATTTTACTCTTGGTAAGAAATGAGTCCAGAAATTTATGAACAGAAGACTTCATGTTACAATCAATTGCAAAATACTAAATTGCCCTAGTATCCACTTCTTCCCTCCCCAGAAAGGATTCCTACCCCAGCTAGGGCAATTCACTAAAATATCTTGGACAGGAGATATTGCAAGATGAGATTCTCTGCCCTTTGGACTACATGGCCAACTGCCTGGCTGGAAACTTTGATTCTCTGAAATAATTTTGCTTGTTAATAGCTCACATTAATTTCCTTTGGATGGAATCCTCTCTTCTAGTTAGCTGATTTGACCCAGAAAAAAAGATGGAACCCCCTGCCACCCATAACAGGCAAAATGAGGGGCGCCTTTGACCCTGGGGAGCTCCACCCAGGCTATGTGTCAAGTGTCCTGTGACATTACAGACGGTATCCCCAGGGGGTGAAGAGTTACCTAGAGGACCCAACAGACAGCACAGTTTTAGTATTTGGAAATATTCAAAGCCCTAGAGTGTAGGATTCCATTGTGAAAAATGAAGTAAGGAACTCCTCAGCCAGTTTTGCATGCAAGAATTCTATTGGTCTTTGTTGGTACAAAGGATAATGAAGGACTAAATAGGGTGATGATGCTTGGGGGTTGCTACTTAACAAAACAGTGTGCTAAATACTAGAGGTGGTATAGCATGGGGATTAAAAGCTTGAACTCTTTTTTCTTTAATATTTTCTAATGTTTATTTATTTTTGAGAGTGACAGAGACAGAGTATGAGTGGGGGAGGAACAGAGAGAGACAGAGACGCAGAATCCAAAGCAGGCCCCAGGATCTGAGCTGTCAGCACGGAGCCTGACGCGGGGCTCGAACTCACAAGTGGTGAGATCATGACCTGAGCTGAAGTTGGATGCTTAACCGACTGAGCCACCCAGGTGCTCCAAATGCTTGAACTCTTGACCCAGAATCGTGATCTTGGGCGGGGGTCTGCTAGCTGCAAATCCCACTAGCTGGAAAGATTTGGGGCAAATTGCTTAACTTCTCTGTGCCTCAGTTTATTCATAGATGGCATGGAAATAATAACATAATTGTTCTAAAGATAAAATGCTTTAATATACGTGAAATGCTTAACACGGTGCTAATAAGCACGCACTAAGCTTAATAAATACGTTATTGTTATTGTTATTGTAATGATATAATTTACATTTTATAGATGCATCATAATATTGCCTCACGATTTGGGACCCATGACCTAGCCTGTGAAGACTTTTTATTCATAGGCAACATTTTAATTTATTTTAATATTTCACACTTAATGGGAAAAGATGTTGATATCTCTGGAAAAAAGCTCTTTAATAATCCATTAAATATTAACTTAGCTCTTTATTTATTTGAATACATTATGAAGAACTGTAAATCTCCAGAAGTTATAGCTTAGAGTTTACTGCTAAACAAAGAGCAGTCACGCACACACACACAGGTGCGTGCACGCACACACACAGACACACAGACACACACAGGTGGGTTATGATTAGATGTACTTGCTTTACAAGGTAAGTACTAACACAAAAGAAACGCATGAAGTCAGAGTCTAGATTTAATATTTCTGTGGATTTCCAGTTAATGGCCTTGAAATCCTTTAATGAAGGATGCATACCGAGTCAAGTTACACACATTAGTGTTAGGGAATAATTAGGTTCATGAATAAGTAATTCAAAATAATGAAGACTTACGAATTGATGGGCGTTATAAACTAACTGAGATCGTGGTTGCCCTCCTAGAATTGAAAATTAAGGGATGCGTCCTTCCGTTAAGACCTGGCCGTCCTGCGTCCGATGAAAATACTTTTTTAAAAATACTTTTCTTAGAAAAACGTTGTCAGTCTTTCCCAAAATAGTCAGGGAAGACTCAAGAGAGTCGACCAATAGACACGAGGAAGAAAACCACTCGAAGACCGTGCTTGAACGTACTTAAGAATGAGGCAGAGTGGAGATTTGAGTGGCTTGGCTACATCGAGCCACGCATAGACGGTGCGCGCCAAGGTCATGTGCCAGCCTGAGTCTCAGAGGCAGGAAGAGGATGCCATTTCACTTGACACAATTCTCACTTCTCACCACCGCTATTGTCCGTGGGCTCTAAGGGCTAGCAAGGGGGATGGAAAAAACAGTCCATCTTTCATGCCAACTGTGATCGGTTGGGGGGGGGCACGTGGACTGTGTTGAAAAGGAGTCAGAAGTTAATTGCCAGCACAGAGAGTGCTGTCATCAATTAATTAGGTCTGGCATTGGGAGTGGGCAGAGGATCATGCCAGGTGCTGGCCCTCCCAGGCTAGAGGCATATGTGGAAAAGAAAAAAAAAAATTCTCCTTTGTTCAGCTCTGAAATCACACTCCAGGGCCTGGATTAATTTTCTCTGCTTCATGGGTTGGCTCGGAGAATTGAAATGCCAGGCTTCCCAGTAGTTTTTAAAAGTAGGTAGCCGAAAACAGATAACGCTAGGATGCCTCCTTCCTAGCTGCTTATGGACTGGTGAATGGGACACGATTCTGGTTTATTTTTGCTCCCTTGTCAACACAATACCTGGCCCATAGAACAAGCTCCGTGAACTCTTAATCATATATCCAGCTATTTGGTAAGCGCCTGCCAGGTGTCAGGCACTATCTTTGGACTTGCGAGTGAGCCAGATAGAAATATCATGTGCTTGGTAGAGCCTATGATCTAGCCAGAGGGGTGGACGCTAAAGGAATCGATCCCCAAGTCGTGGTATTCAGTGTGGCACTGCGCTCTGGGAGGGAGAATAATGGTAGACCCTGCATGAGGAGACGGATTTGGGGAAGGGCTCTCCAAGCGAGACATGTTAGGTTGAAACTGAAGGAATAGTACGAATTTTCCAGCCAGAGATTGTGATTTTGTTTGGAAGAGTAGTCCAGGCCAAAGTAGCAGCACGTGCCCAAACCTGAAGGTGGGAAAGGATCGGGCACAGGGTGTGAGGCTGGCAGGGCTGAGGTGTAGCGGGGGTGGGAGCATCCCTTGCAGAAGATGTTGCGGGGAGGCTCCGGGCCGGGCTCTGCTGGATTGCAAGGCCCTGCTAAAGAGTCTGAGATGAACTTGACGCACAGTAAGAAACCAATCAGGACCTGGCAGTGGGGTGGGTTGTGGAGACTTTAATTGATTGACATTTTAATTTTTTTTTTAAGTTTATTTTTGAGAGAGAGAGAGAGAGAGAGAGAGACAGAGCATGAGCAGGGGAAGGGGCAGAGAAAGAAGGAGACGCAGAATCCGAAGCAGGCTCCGGGCTCCGAGCTGTCAGCGCAGAGCCCGACGCGGGGCTCGAACTCACGGACCGCGAGATCATGACCTGAAGGGAAGTCGGTAGTGCATGGCTACAGACACATAGTGCCCGTGTCTTTAGACAAGGTGTGGGCTCTCCAGCTTACAAAAGAGTTCCTTTCGCTCCCTATGGTGGCCGAGGGGATAGGGAGAAGCGGGTGACATTTGACCGGTTCATTCACAAAAATTACGTGATGTCACTGGGCCACTACCCTCCTCTGAATAACTCCTGTTCACACTTACCGTGGGCTCCCTTTTCCAAGCAGAAAAGGCTCCAACACAGCTGGGAGCGCCACTGTCTGCCATTTGGAGAGATTTTCTGGAGGTGAGATGGGGAGACATTGCCTTGACCGTTTGCATTTGCAGACGTGATCTCATCTGTGGGGATATAGTTGCCCTGTAAATTCTTGGAGGGGTTGGTCTAAGGCATTCAGTGGGTATTCCCAGAGGTGGGGGAACCTTTGGGTGGGGTCCAAGGGGGGATTTCCATCATCCCTGCTTCAGCACGATTCTCCCGTTCCTGGCTGGGGTGCAGCCTTTCATCTTTCTGCAGGAAGTCCCCCAGTTAGGAAAATGGTGAACCTCCTTGAGCACCCATTTGAACTGCTCTTGTGTGAGAGACGGTACGAAACGGGAAATTATTTTCCGAGCCCGGGCCCTCTGGCAGCCTTCCTGTGAGGGTTTGGGCTGCATCTCACCAACGCAGCTTAATAATGTTGTTTCATTTGGTTAAGGGAACATTATGTTAATTAAATCAGCAAGAAGATATTGGGTGGCTAAATTGTAATCATTTGGTCTTTGATCAAGACACAGGCTTTCTCAAGCAAGTCGGTTAGAGAAAAGGACTTTCGTTGCTTACATTGCCAGCGGCAAGAAAAATCCATTTTTCCTCAACCCGGAGTTGTTTAAATACATCTTAATTGTCCTGATTACTCTGAGAGTTTTATTCTCAAAACTTGGCTCCATTTTCAGGACTGCGTACTTCTTGAGAATGCAGGAAAAGCAACTCCAGCTGAGTAAGACTCACTAAGATCAACATTGGTTTTATTTTTCAAGTTTACTTATATATTTTTTCATAATCTCTACACCCAGCTTGAGGCTCCCACTCACGACCCCAGAGATCAAGAGTCACGTGCTCTTTTGACTGAGCCAGCCAGGAGCCCCGGTTTTTATTTGTTATCAGCTAGCTATTTTCTCTCTTTTCTAAACTGAGAAATAATGCAGATACATTGTAAAGCATTCCATCAATGCCCAAGGTTATATTATGAAAAGTAAGACTACTCCTAGTCTCGAACCTCTAGTCCTCTAGAGGTTTCCATTCATGATGGAAAGTGAGAGTTGCTGATGGGTATCATTCCCTGTGGTTCCTTCTAGAATTAAGACTGTGCATGTTCATATAAGCGTACAAGTGTGTAGATGATGTTCGTGGATTTTTGCAGATTGTGTCTAGATATTGGTTTTTTTTTGTTTTACTCAAATGAGGGCTTCCTATAGTCTTGCTATGCACCCTGATTTTCTTGCTTAAATGCTTTGGCCCTTATTTCGTGATTCTTGGTAATTTCAGTATTCATGGAAATCAAGCTGCCACCCCCCGTGAACTCCCAGTGTTATGGACTCTGCAGTGGTCTTCAACCTCCTCGTTCCTGACCATATTCCAATCAAGACTTTGTTGTTACCAATACATAGGACACCCCTTTATTCCCAGCATCATGAACCCCACTGCCCTATCATCACATCTGCATTACAGTGTCACTCGCCTGTCTGTATTCTGATTCCAGCAACGTTTCAACCCCAGCAGGACCTACAAACCATTGAGCGCCCACCATGAACAGTTCTTCAGTACTTCTGATCTTCACTTCCATTCTTGCCCAGCGAAGGTCTCAAAACCCCTCGTTATAATCTCCTTCAGACATGACCTCAACCCTTTTGGCTTTCATCATCCTCATCAGAGAAAACACATCACAGACTGGGTCCAGCCTTTACCTATTTCATGCCCTAAACACAGTCTACTAGCTGGTTTGACCTGAAATGAATAATTACTAACTTTAACTCAGCCATCTGTGTTGCTGATTTGCCTACAACTTTCCTTGGCCCACTCACTCCCTGTTCTCCTTCCTTCTCAAACCTGCACCCCCCCTTTGCCTCCAAGTTGACTGATGATGTTGCTTTTTCTTTTCTTGATAAAATAACCATCATAAGAGAGCTTCCGCCTGCCAATACCAGTCATCCACCAACTGACAGGCTCAGCAGTCACACAGCCTACCTTTCATCCAGGGGCTGCAGATGAGGAGTCTGGCAGGCCTGCGGCTGACATTTGCAAGGCTTGGAGAACAGGCATACTTGGACGTCCCCACTCGGTCATGACCACTTCTTTTTCAGGTTTTATTCTCCTTTCCTGAGCAGAGAGGGGTCCCCAGAAGTGTGGTCCTCTCTCAAAAAGCTGACTTGGAAGAGGATCTTTTAGGTTTTGGGAGTGGATGCAGGCCCTTTGAACAGAGAAGTCCAGGATCCTGGTACTATGTGATATATTTATGGAAGTGAGGACCCTAGTGCCTGGGTGGGGACATCTGTGGTGGACTTAAGTAGGGCCAGAGGAAAAGTGCCTCAAACCCTGGGGCCCAGGCCAGGGACTCCAGGCGCCCAGATCTAAGAGCAGCATGGCTGTCTGGTCTCCTAGAACGGACCCCGTCACTGGTATAGTCAGCTTTATCTCTGCTCTTACTTCTGTGACTTCTACTCAGTAAGCGTTCCCACTTTCTTTTATATCAGTGTTCTTTTGCCCCTTCCCCGGAGAGTTCTCAGAACACATGCGTGCTGAATTTTCTACCATATTGTAAAACAAACACACTAAACCACTGACTTCTGGGGCACTTTGTTACGCATCAGTAGATACTTGGAAAACCGTGTAACGCACACTTAGTGCTTAAAGTTATTTGTCACATGAATGAAGGAATATGTTTATCGTTGGCGTGCCATGTTTTACTTTCTGAAATCCTTTGGGCTCTCTCTCTCTCTCGCTCTCTCTCTCTCTTTGGGGCTAGTGACATAACTAGTAGTTTTGGGACTTGGGGTGGATCTCATGTACCACTCCCTTTGTATGACAAAGGCATTTTCAGGAACTACTGTGAAATGAAACAAAATAGTGGCAGAAAAGAAATATAAATGGGGAAAATTTTCTTTTGTCATGCGTTCTCTATATAAACATGCCAGTAAAAAAGTAAATAAATATACATATAATAAAAAATAAAGTAACAGTGATAAAGGCAAATAGTAATATACTAATAGTTTTGAAGGTCATCAGTGCGTTTTTTAAAGGGGGGGAATCTGTACCAACCTATTTGTCTTCCACAGTCACAAATAGTGACATTATGGCTTCTGTTTACTAAGCAAGTTTAAAAGTTTTCCAATGTAAAAACTCCAAATGGTCACATAAAAGCACAAGACTTGAAGTATCCCATGTTTGTTTTTTCCTTTATTATAATCCCTGGGTGATCCATGTTAGTTTTGCATCGACTGTTGAAATGCAAAACTGGGTAGTTTCACAGGGGTTGAGGATGCAAGTTACCCCGAGGCGTACTTGAAGGGTTCCAAACCTTTAAGAGTCTATTCTTGAAATGGATGCACTTGACTGAGTCCCCCTGTGTCCAAGGCCAGCTTACAACTGGAAGTTCTTCAAGTAAACTGCCATGTACAGAACAGTGTTTTTTATTTTTTTAATTTTTATTTTTTTCAATAGATGAAGTTTATTGTCAAATTGGTTTCCATACAACACCCAGTGCTCATCCCAACAGGTGCCCTCCTCAATACCCATCACCCACCCTCCCCTCCCTCCCACCTGCCATCAACCCTCAGTTTGTTCTCAGTTTTGAAGGGTCTCTTATGCTTTGGCTCTCTCCCACTCTAACCTCTTTTTTTTTTTTTTTCCTTCCCCTCCCCCATGGGTTGGAACAGTGTTTTTTAAAGGAGAAGTAAAGACAACTTGCTAATCTGAAGCTACCTATCTATTGTTAAAAGCCAATGATAATCAGAGCACTTGATGAGAACTAAGATACACACAATATGTTTGGGAGAAAGATTATATTTTTTTTAATGTTTATTTTTGAGAGTGGGGGGCAGAGAGAGAAGGAGACACAGTATCGGAAGCAGGCTCCGGGTTCTGAGCTGTCAGCACAGAGCCCTACATGGGGCTCAAACTCATGAACTGCGAGATCATGACCTTAGCCAAAATTGGACGCTTAACTGACTGAGCCACCTAGGCATCCCGAGATTATTTTTATTCGTCATATTGTTTAGAATTTTTGGCAAGATGATAAGCAGAACTACTTTTAGTTAGTTGTTATCACTTAAAAATTCTCTATGAACAATGTGTGTCCTTATTCCCTGCACCCAGGACAGACCCCTCCTACCACTCCACCCTTGGTTCTCTCTCACTAGGGACACAGAGGCACATGGCCTCTGACCTCAATGGTCGTTCAACGTTTGTGTCTAACGTCTACACTGTCAACAAAGTTTTCAAAATGGCGTTCTGGAAACCAGATTCCGTGTCACAGGTCTTTCATTTTGACTGTGCTATGGTTTCAAGTTAGTGGCCGTCATTTAACGGTGCAGAGTTCACGTGAAAAATCTGTGTTTCTGGCTGCTCTTAAAATACCATTAGACGCTACGACACAGATGAACTTCTAAAACACGAGGCTAAGCGAGAGAAGTCAGTCACTGCAAAACACACATCGCCAGATTCCCTTTGTGTAAAAGGTCCAGAATGGGCAAATCAGTAGAGACGGAAAATAAGATTAGTGGCTGCCAGTCGGGGGAATGGGGTTTCTTTTGGGGGATGATGAGAGTGTTCTTGATTTAGGGTATAGCGATAGTTGCATCACTCAGTATGCTAAAAAGCACTGGTTGGTATACTTTAAGCAGGTGAATTTTATGCTATGTGAATTAAGTCTTAACGTTGCTAAAAAAGAAAAGGAAAACGTTGGAACATCAGGTGACACTGATGCTGCATCATTTCCTGTTGGTGGAAAGTGCCAAACTTGATGGGGACCCGTTTCAATTGATTATGTGCTTTCCTGCTCACCACCGTCCCTCCTCTTCCTCAGCTAACTCCCAACTCCTGAGTCCAGGCTCTAGGTGCTATTTATCTTTGTCCCTGCACTACTGGTTCCTGCACACAAAAGAGGAAATTTTAAATTTCGTGGTCTTCACGTCTCTAACAGATGTAGGAAGTGGAAAGAGACGGTGAAAGGCTAATCATGTGTTTGAAGATGAATGGGAAGCAGGATCATTCCTCTGTGGCGTCGGGTCTATGTCACTGATTCTGCATTGCCCGCCTCGCACCTAAAGGTGGCAATCTGTGTCTTAGAGTTCTCTCTGGAAAGCCTGGGAGAGAAGAACACAGGTGATATTCCACCAGAAGGTCCCGGTTCCGTCACACCTGGGGTGCACATCCAGCATGCAGCAGGGGCAACTGGAGGTCAGCCTGGGCTGTGTGCCATCTGACTTGCTCTGTGCCTCTTGTTAAGCACGGTACAGTTCACCCCTGTCATGTGCCTCACGCGAAGGGATATTGTAAGGTCAGATCAGAAGGACCTCAGGACTTTCTGCTCATACAAATAGATGCTACCTGCCATGGTACCCTTACCCGCACATGTGAGGTGATGTCTGAGATGTTGATCTGTTTAAGAGGCTTTCTCCCCTCTTGATTATGATGTGAAACCCAACAATGGGATGATAAAGCAGTATTCTTTCCCTCTTTCCCACCTCCCCTCCCTCCCTCCCTCCTTCTCTCCCTCTCTCTTTCCCCAGCTATCTCTCTCTCTTCCTGCCTGCATACCTACCTACCTATCTGTCATCCATCTATCATGTATATTTGGAAACATATGGGTATACTACTTTGAAAATTGCTTTTATTACTAAAAAAAAAAACAACCTCATCACTAATTATAGCAGGTAATACAGTAGGTGACAGATTATACACACATTCTCTGCCTGCCTGTCTGTCTGTCTCTTTCCCCACTCTCCTTGATAGAAATGTGTTCAACTTTTTTTTTATCAGGGCACCTGCATGACTCAGTCGGTTAAGTATCTGACATCAGCTCAGGTCATGATCTCACGCCTTGTGAGTTCGAGCCCCGCATCAGGGTTTCTGCCACCAGCACAGAATCGAGCCGCTTTGGATCCTCTGTCCTCCTCTCTGCCCCTACCCCACTCGCACTCTCCATCAAAAATAAATAAAACATTTAGGCTCTTTCCATAATTTGGCTATTGTTGAGAGTGCTGCTGTAAACATTGGGGTACAAGTGCCCCTATGCATCAGTACTCCTGTATCCCTTGGATAAATTCCTAAATGTCCATCAACTGATGAATGGATAAAGAAATTGTGGTTTATATACACAATGGAATACTACGTGGCAATGAGAAAGAATGAAATATGACCTTTTGTAGCAACGTGGATGGAACTGGAGAGTGTGATGCTAAGTGAAATAAGCCATACAGAGAAAGACAGATACCATATGGTTTCACTCTTATGTGGATCCTGAGAAACTTAACAGAAACCCATGGGGGAGGGGAAGGAAAAAAAAAGAAAGAGGTTAGAGTGGGAGAGAGCCGAAGCATAAGAGACTCTTAAAAACTGAGAACAAACTGAGGGTTGTTGGGGGGTGGGAGGGAGGGGAGGGTGGGTGATGGGTATTGAGGAGGGCACCTTTTGGGATGAGCACTGGGTGTTGTATGGAAACCAATTTGACAATAAATTTCATATATTAAAAAAATAAATAAATAAAACATTAAAAAAAAAAAGAAATGTGTTCAATGTTCAACTTTCCAAAAAAAAAAAAAAAAAAGAGGCAGACTCCTTGCAAGCAGGGACCTGGCTCATTTTGTTCATCTTTGTGCATCAAGTGGTACATAAGGCATTGTCCTTATATATTTGCTAAATGAGAGTCTGATTGTTAAGGCAAAAGGAGATACAGCTGGTCAATTAAGAAGCCTCTTGTTCCTCGTATTGAAACAATCTTACGTTGTTTTAATTTGTCTTGACTTTTACTAACCAATATACTGGCTATACTGTTCCCAGAATGTAGGGCAATGTCAATATACTTTTTATTTAGAAATAACTTCAAACCTACAGAAAAGCCTTGTTCAGAGAACTTTTTTTTCCCTCTAAATCATTTGAGAGTAAGTTGCTGACATGATGCCGTATCACCAGCTAATATTTTAGTGTGTGTTCCTACAAATGAGGGCATTATTCTATATAACCGCAATATAGCCATCAAATTCAGGTCATTAACATTGACATATTACTACCATCGAATCCATGCACCCCATTCAGATTTTCTCAGTTATTCTAATAATGTCATTTATAGCAAAGGAATCCAATCCAGGATCACGTATTGCATTGAGCTGGCATGACTCCTTAGTCTTCAACTTGGAATATATCCTCAGTCTTCCATTGTCTTTCATGACATTGGCCTGATAATTTGGAACTTTACAGATGAGTCATTTTTTAGAATGTCTTCCAATTTGGATTTATCTGATATTTCCTCAGAATTTGATTGAGGTTGTGCATAAGGGGTGAGAATGTCATACTATAACGACACATCTGTGATAGCTGTGCATTTGTCATTACACCCCATCAAGAGAAGCGTGATTGTCATTTCCCATAATGTTTACTTTGATCACTTCTGAGCTTTTCCCAATGGAAAGTTACTCTTTTCCCTTTGCAATTAAATGTGCGTCTTGTGGCGAGATGCACTATGTAAATATCCGATTCCTAATCAAACTTTTACTAATTATTTCCATATTCATTGATATTTCTTGGCTCAATTATTACTCTGATAGCTGCTGAATGGTGATTGTCCAGTTCCATCATTCTCTCTACGTTTATTAGTTGACATTCTTGCAAGAAGATTTTTATTTTCCCACGTGTTCATATCAGCACGATCTCATGGATTCATATTTTAGGTATAATCTGTTACTACGTTGTTTATTTTGATGATGAAATTGTACCAGATTTGACCAGTGAGAACCTTTTCAAGCTGACTTTGGCTTCTTTTTTTAATGTGTCTGCTCTTCTCTGAGAACATTATTTAATCTTTTTTTTTTTTTAAGTTTATGTTGCTTTTATTGAAGAAAAGTTGACATAAAATGTTATGGTAGTTTCAGATGTACAGCATGGCGATTTGACAGTTCTATGCATTATGCAGTGCTCACCATGAGAAGTGTAGTTGCTGTCTATCACCTTTCTTACTTTCTGGTACAAGTTGGATGTACCATTTCGCCCTGCTTCCATCCCAGCCTTGAATCAACCTTTACTCCAAGAAATTTGGGTAGAAAATGATATTTAGAAAGTAAAATCTGGACTAGATATATGTGTGTATGTGTATGTATGTATACATACATATAGATAGATATATCCATATTATATATATAATATATATATATTACATATATATAATTCAACTACTTTTCTCCTTGTCCGTATGTGAAACCTTTTTCTCCAACAGTGCAAACAAACTAGCTGCTGTTACTCTGAATATATTTATTCATCTGATTACTAATCCCCCTGTGTATCATCCATCACTGCCTTCCTTGTTTGGTGTCCATCCTTATGTTACTTGGTCTCTGAGGTTTTGTGCCAGGCCACCAGTGTCACCCTCAACCCCGGTCAACTCTTCACCCCTTTCAAACTCTTGGTCATCATATATTTGCGAACCACATTCACAGTGTGGCACGCGCTGTTCCAAAGACAGGAGATGGTGGGGTGAACAAAATGAACCTGGTTTCTACTCACAAGGAGCCTCCCTTCTAGTTGGAAGACGCCAATACATTTTTGAATTTTTTTTTGTCTTAGTAGGCACAAAACCTCACCAGAGGTCATATAAACCATATCAGGGTCAAAGATTGATATATGTGGAAACAGTATAAACGGATTTAAACTTAGGTCAACATGGGGCACCTGGGTGGCTCAGTCGGTTAAGCATCCAACTTCCGCTAAGGTCATGATCTTGTGGTCAGTGAGTTCAAGACCTGCATTGGGCTCTGTGTTGACAGCTCAGAGCCTGGAGCCTGCTTCAGATTCTGTGTCTCCCTCTCTCTCTGTCCCTCCCCCACTCACATCTCTCTCTCTCTCTCTCTCTCTCTCTCTCTCTCAGAATAATAAATAAACATTAAAAATTTTTTTTCCAACTTAGGTCAACATAAGCAGAGTGTTTCCAGGAATAGCACTTCTTTGGACAAGATTGATAAGAGATACAGGTCAATTTGAATAATCATGATCTATCAGTATTATTCATCACCACCTAGACTATTTATCAGAATTATCAAAGTACTGACCTGTTTTAATGATTTTCCTTTCTTCCAATTAGATCTTCATTGTCAAGCCTCATTTAGATGCAAATCCTTTAAGTTAAATCTTTCCTGGAAGCCTAAATTGTAAAAGACATGGAAGAGGAGGTGCTCTGTTCGAAGTGGGAGTAGGGTCCAAGAAACTTTGCCTGTTTTCTTCCTCTTTCAAAATAGCCCACGGTGCCACTGTGCCAAACACTGTTTGAAACCCTTGGTCTGCACGGATGCCATCCTTTTCCCTTGGTGAGTCTTCTGAAAGACTGCATTCTTTTTTAATTTATTTTTATTTTTATTTTTGTTTTTAATGTTTATCTATTTTTGACAGAGCGAGAGAGAGAGAGAGAGAGAGAGAGAGAGAGAGAGAGAGACAGGGCACGAGTGGGGGAGGGGCAGAGAGAGCGGGAGACACAGAATCCGAAGCGGGCTCCAGCCTCAGAGCTGTCAGCCCAGAGCCCGACATGGGGCTTGAACTCACGAGACGCAAGATTGTGACTTGAGCTGAAGATGGACGCTTAACCGACTGAGCCACTCAGGTGCCCCGAGACTGCATTCTTTCATGTGTTCAATA
Source organism: Panthera uncia (assembly GCF_023721935.1). Lineage (NCBI taxonomy): Eukaryota > Metazoa > Chordata > Mammalia > Carnivora > Felidae > Panthera > Panthera uncia. The sequence goes on along the minus strand of NW_026057578.1, from coordinate 7,515,970 downwards.
GCTATTGAGCATCTTTTCTGTGCCTAGTGCAGTGCTAGAGAGAAAACAACTGGAAAGGGCCACTGTCATTTCCCCCAGATTGTGGACTGCTGCGGAATAGGGGCAGCTTACAAATCAACACGCACCGAGTAAACAGGCACCACGTGAACACACACCAAGATGTTTCTAGACTGTTATAAGAAATACGAAGTGAATATATGAATCTGCTAGAGAGCCCTGTGGCCACAGGTGAGAATTTTATGACAGCATGGTCTGGAGAGGCCTCTATAAAATAGTGATATTAAAGCTGAGCTCTAAATAATGTGGAGCCAGACGTGGGAATGGTGGGCAGCAATGGTAAGATAATTACAGGCAGAGGGAAAGACGTGTGTAAAGGCCGCAAGATAGGAGAGACGTGGTGCGCTTTTAAGAACCTAAAGAAAAGAAGCCACTGTGGTTGGGAAATATCTACCAAGGGTAAGGGCGGAGGTTGCAGAGGTAGGAAGAGACCACTTCTTGAAGTGCTTCGGTTAGGAGTTTGGATTGTATTCCTAAAGACCCAGAAATTCATGAAAAGAGTTTATGAAGCAAAGTGATTTCATAGATATCTGTCATGTTTTGGCTGCACAGCATCTCATCTACCTTCCCGTGTTGGGAGTTGGGGGCATGGATGGTGGTTCTCCTTTGTGTGCATTCTGTGATCAGTGCTGACCCCCTGCCAATTTCCAGAGCAGAGTCCTTTCTCTCTCCACCCATTATCAGCTAGAAGTGTATGCCACAGGATCCTGGCTTGGCCCGACACATGCTCCTTCCCGGTACTTTGGGCCTTGGGACAGTAGGGGATGACTTCTAACAGTGTGGTCTTAATCTAATGGCTGCTTCTGGGCATGGCCTTGGCAAAGGGTCCCACGGCTTGTCTTCCCTTGGTTCCTCTTCATTTCTCCATTCTGGCTCCCCAGCCTTTGTGTCAATCTGGCGAACTCCACAACATTGCTCTAATCAGTTGTTCTATTTAAGCTGGTATCTCGGTTGCAACAAAGAACTATGACGTGCATATTTGAAGAAGATCTCTCTGGTTGCTGGGGACAGAGGAGAAGGTGGCCTTGACCGGGTAACGAGGGTGATCCTAACAGAAAATCCTGCGTAGAGATGAATATCCACAAGTAGATGAAAACACTTCTCTGAATGGGGAAGTAAATCGCAGCTATGAAGTTTTTCCTTCACATGAGAACTCCCAAGCCAACCTTTGCCTGCAATCCAACGTATATTCAGTTAGGATTTTGGTAAACATAAGGTGATTGTTTAACAAGCTCCCTTACTTGCTTTTCCATTTACAACAGATATTGAGAAGCAGATGAGAAGTAGAAGTGAGGGGGCACCTGGGTGGCTCAGTCGGTTGAGTATCTGACTGTTGATCAGGTCATGATCTCACAGTTCATGAGATCGAGCCCTGTATCAGGCTCCATGCTGAGTGTGGAGCCTGCTTGGGACTCTCTCTTTCCCTCTCTCTCAAAATAAGTAAATAAGCTTAAAAAAAAAAAGAAGTAGAAGTGAGGTAGGAAGAGCGGAGCTCTTAAAGGCAATTAATTCTTCATACCTTCGCATCCTTTGAAAGCCATCCTGTAATTCACCTCAGCACAAAGATGCGTATTCAGAATGATAACGCTCACCAGCTTTGTAAGGACTCTGAAAGGTATGTTTTGTTTGGCTTACATAGCCTTAAAAAATGACTTAGTCGTCCACATCAACAAATAGGAAGCCTGGGTTGCGTTGTGAAAACCCTTAGCTTTTCTGTCCAAGAATTTTGAGCAGCACCCTTTGAAATGGAAATGAACACTCTCCATTTTTACCACAGTCCTGACTGTTCCCTCTTGTCTCTTGCTCCTGATACGTATTTATGTTACTTGTTTAATCCCATGAACATTTAGTTTTGAGATTCTCCAGAAACATCGACAAAAGTTTGAATTCTGTTCCATGGATGTTTAAAAAGATGAGACCATGAATGAAAATATTAGAAATATTTTCATTAATTTTACCAAAATACTAAGATGGTAGGAACTAAGCTTCTATCTTATTCCTTAATAATACAGAGGAAATAAGAGTTGCTCTATGGCTATATTCCTTGACTAATTACTTATGAGAAAATACTTTTTTTTTACAGCCTGAAAAGGCAAGGAAATGAACGTGACAGCACATGAGGCAGGTTTGCGGGCAGACAAACCTCATTGTTCTTGCAATTTGGAAAGAAAATGACTATTATTATTTATGAAAATAACCCAAGAGTTGCTCTGCTCTTTCTTTTCTCACCAGTGTTGAGCTTTTGTGGTGCCTGGTATATTCTTTTGATTTTTAACATCCTTGTGTACTTTTCTGTATTGTTAGAAGTGCTCACAATTATGTGAACTTTACAGATATAAGACAGCTCTTTAAAACATCAAGCATCATGGGAAAGGTGAGATTGCTGGTAGATTTTGTGGATGACTATAGAGGTTTCAGGTGGAAATAAATTAGAAAACTTTCTGGGGGGAACTGAAACATTAATTTTTGTATAGTAAGAGCAGAGATTACTTTGAAGTCGGCCATATTTGGTGCTATTGTCTGTGGTGCGGGGTGGGGGGGCGGGGCGTGGGCCAGCTGTTAGTTTCCAAACTCAGGATGAAACCTCTCTTTCA
>NW_026057578.1:7506369-7513309 GCF_023721935.1 Panthera uncia | reverse complement strand
GCCTGAAGCAACTAAAGCACCATGTTTAATTTTTGTCCCTGACACCCACCCCCACCCTTCACCCCTACCCCTGCCCTTACCTTAATTTCTGTGCCCCAGTATGTCACTTGCCTCAAGTACAGAATTTAAGTGTGTGTGCATATGGGGGGGGGGGTGGGCGGATTACAGAGTCAGTAGTCAAGAGAAATAATATTGTGATGCAGTATTTTTTAAAAAATTAAAATTGAGGCAACAGGAAAACGTGGATCCATGTACAAATTTTAATGTATTTTTAATACTTAATTTTTTCCAAAACCTTAAAGCCGTTGAAAATGTATTGAATAATTGAAAAGTAGGTGTATTAAAACTCATAACTTTAATATAATTTTAGACATATCACTTATACTAACAACAGAATTTATTATAATTTGACTGTTCTGGCTTTAATGGAAACAAAATCACGGTTGCTATTCTCAACGTCCACTCCTTTATTTACCTTATTTTTAATGGAAAGAATTGCCGTATTTGACCATTTCTCTTTTTCAAGTAACTATCTGGCTTTAGTGAGGTGGATTACAAGTTCATATGGCCTCTGAGAGGGGGAAGAGGCCTTGCCTGTCTTAGTTCTGAACAAATTGAGAGGAAGCTGATGAAGTGAGGCATGCATGGTCGATGGAGGTCAAATAGCACCTTGATTCCTGTAAAGCCCATGTGGGAGGACTTGGCTTGAAATCTGTTAGTCAAGAAGGCTTATTGATTTGGAATTCCAAAGCTGGGTAGACTAAACCCAGCCAATCACAGGGAACACGTCATGAGGGCAGGATTTTCCCTTCTCCCACCTGAAGCAGGGCAGAGCCACTTCTGGAGAAGCCAATCAGAAAGCTGCTCCTGTAGGGCAGGCAGCTCGCTCCTGAGAGAAAGGGTACAGAAGAGTTGAACATGAACGGTTGTTGTTCTGCCTAAATTTACCACTCAGATGCCCCTGCACTCTGGGGCAAAGAGAATTGAGAATGGAGAGATGTTGGAAATGACACCAAATGAGCTGCTTTTACAGGAAGGAACCTCAGGAATGGAGAGGAGGGAATCCCCACTAAAGCAGACAAAGCATATTCTACCCCAGGATATTTGCATCTGCTGTCACCTCTGCCTGAACCACCCTTTCTCTGTGTCTTCACACAGCTGGATACTCCTCAACATTTTGGCCAAAGCTCAGGTGTTGCTCCTGAGGGAGGCCTTGTCCTGACCACTCTATCCAACATTGCTTACCTGTTCCCAGGTAGACCTTGTGTGTTTATGGAATGTGTTTCTGAAGTTATGTCATTGGTAGAAGGTCAGTTCCATGATGGCAGTAACCTCACCTGTCTGTTGAGCACCTCAACCTGACTCTGGCCCATGGTAAACAGGTGTCTTAGGGTGGGTTTTCCAGATGCAGAGCCTGGGATGCGTTTTCTTGTGCAAATCCCTCACTGAGGTGGTGTCCGGGAGAGAAGTGAGTCCAGGGGAAGCCAGAACTGCTGGCCACCCAACCTCAGTTTAATCCCATCGGGAGCTCTGCAGCATGAATTCCATCACACAGTTGCCAGCAGACTGGGTTCCCACCCTACTTTCCCAGGATAAGTCAGTCATTGACATGAGAGTGGATCCCATGAGCAGAGGGCAATTCCCAGAGAAGGGTACCATTGTGAGCTTATTAGCAGGTAATCCTAAGAGCACCAGTGCATTGCTTGGGGAAGAGGGTCTAGGGGAGCCAACGGCGGAGTAATGTTTACATTACTAAGTGTGCAACCAATATTTGGTCAACGAAGGAATGAAACATATGACACTTACACTCTCCTCCTGTGCTAAGCAGAGTACCCCAGCCATTGTTTTGCATTTTGGATTTTGCGTGACTGAGAAGGTATGATTTCCTCAAGCTCTTCTATCATACACCTTGGTGATATCTTACATTTTACAAGCAGAATGTGCTGTGCCTCCGATTCTTCTGTCTTGTTTGTGTTTATACAAAGTTTACGACTTGCTGACTCAGGTTCCCTCAGTCTGTTAACGCACACTGGGGGTAAGTTAGGGGCTTTGAGAGAATGTGCTAACTTCTTAATGAATCCACAATGCCTTGTAGGAAATTTTGGTTCTATTCCAATGTGACAGATGGTATCCTGGTGGGTAATAGAGACATTCTTTGCACAGCTCCAAAATAACAGTGGAAAAGTTATAAAGAAGGCAGGTAATCAATTGGTCTTTTCTCTTTAATTCCAATTGACTTATTTTGGGCTCCTTCCACCTGCTACTTACATTCAAATTCTATTTAAATAACCGAGTAATTCTAAATACAGAGTATATCTATCTGCATATGTATGTGCTATTTATATGTATGTGTATGTGTATATATAAATATATGTGTGTATCTATAAAACCTCCCACCTTTAGGCAGTATTAATGGCAGTTTAGAAGCAACATATAAAGCAACAGGATTGTAAAAGGAATACAAAAAGGAGAAAGTACTAACATTCACCATCATCCAAAGAAATGGAACCAAGAATGAGTTTAACACAAAAAAGTATATTATCAAACCCTATATACTTGTTTGACAGGGCAAAGCTCAAATTTCTCTATGGGAATCTAACATAAGGGGAACAAAGGCATCTTTAAGGCATCTTATAAGGCTTCTAATAAAGGGAAATGACATCGTTTATGGCACTAAGATAAAGGCAAACTGATTCTTTATGAAAGGTACTAGCATTCTTGAGTTGAAGGAGAGGCACGTGTCTCATGAGAGTCTTCATGTGATCTGTACGCATACTTTTGTTCATCGATATCCCTCTAATGCAATATATGTGTTCCTGAAAAACCTCACAGAATTACTTGGTAAAAATAATGGGGCTTTGGGGTCAAATAACGTTAGACAGACCAAACCATGCAAGTATATAATCACGACAATGATAAAAATAATAAGAATTCTAAAAGAAAATAAATGCAACACAAATATGTTACTTCCTTGTTTAAAGTTTATTTATTTATTTTGAGAGAGACAGAGAACGAGTGCATGTGAGCAGGGGAGGGGCAGGGGGAGAGAGAGAGATGGGGGGGGGGGAGAGGGGGGATCCCAAGCAGCCTCTGGGCTGTCAGCACAGAGCCCAGTGCAGGGCTTGATATCATAAACCATGAGGTCATGACCTGAGTCAAAACCAAAAGCTGGATGCTTAACTAACTGAGCCACCCAGGTGCCCCAAGGTATTACTTCTTAATAAAGAAATACTACAGTAAGTATAGGACTTTACATCTTTGATGAGAAGTAAAGAAAACTCATTGGAAGAGACTGTAAGGAAGGGTGGAAGCTGCAAAAATAAATGAATAAAGAAATGCATGAAGAGTGGAAAGGATCATACAAAAATTATTTCCAAGACAAACTCCTAGGTCGGTCAGGTATAGAGAAGAACTTGGAGCAAACATGCATCAGCCAGTGCCCCTTGTGCACCAAGCCTTCAACCCTATGTTGACATCATCCCTTTATTCCCTGTTTACCCAGGAGGTAATTTACATCACAGAAGAGGTATTGAGGAGAACAGACCATACTTTTTAACAGGAGGCATGCGTGGGTGCTTTAAGGGTACCAAACCAACCACCTCTCCAAAACATTTTAGAAACTTTGAATAAGCACACATTTTGTTTGTTTTTACAGAAATAACCCATAATTTAAATTACCTTGTTTGTGTTTCATTGTGTGTGGTATGCAGTTTGCCAGTCATGAATCTACATAATAGATATTCTACTAAATGACAAGTTCACTGATGTTTGGCAATTAGCAAAGTGGGGTGCTTTCATAATGGAAAGTACTGTGCTTTCTGATTTTAAAAAATTCATCCATATGATTTGGCTGTTCCTGTCTGAATAGGAATTGGCGAACTAGGTCAAGAGTGGATTAGTATTTTTCTTAAAAAGCACACTATTTATAGAGGGGCTTTCTGAGTGTTTCACACGGCCAGACTTATATCGCAATATTATTAAGATAAATAACAGGAAATAAAACACTTTCAACTTGTGTAAGTTTATCATGAAATTTTTGGATAACCGTTTAGAATGCAGTGGGTTTTTGGCAAGTTTTCTCCCTACCAAGTAAAGATCGATCCTCAGGAAAAATCAAAGTTACTATATTATATGGGCCATTCCGTTAACAGCACTTGAGGAAAAATGAAAATGGGCGGCTAGTCTAAATGTAAATGGCATATCCAATTTGGAAATAAATGGCCAAAGGATTGAAGAACTATTGAAATATATGTCTGCCTTGTGTTTGGCCCCTCAATCCAATATTATGAAGTAAGTGCTTGGATTTAGGAGTGGCACTTACCACTTTATGACTCTACGGGAGCTCTGTGATATTATTTTTGTGTCCCTTAGAGGTAGGAAATGCACAGAACTCACAGAAATACAAATAAAGAGGTGTTAGCAAAACGAAAAGAGGTGCACGAGGATGAAGCAGTGGCAAGTCACTTGGACCACTAGTATTTTCCTCTTGGAATCAAGGGAGTGTAGTGATACCATGCTGCGTATGTTAAATGTATAAATCTGTGTCAGTTTCAGGTTCAGTGAGATTAAAAAAAATTTTTTTTTAATGTTTATTTTTGAGAGAAAGAGAACATGGGCAGGGGAGGGGCAGAGAGAGAGGGAGACACGGAATCCGAAGCAAGCTCCACGCCCTGAGCTGTCAGCACAGAGCCCAATGCGGGGCTCGAACCCACAAACCAGGAGATCATGGCCTGAGCTGAAGTCGGATGCTCAACCCACTGAGCCACCCAGGCACCCCCAACAAGATTTTTATTGTTGTTGTTTTATTTCTCCCTTGAACAAATTTCTCCTGAGAAAATTCATTTCTAAGATTGCAGAGAAATCGTGATCTGCCAATCACGGGCTGACTTTATCAATGTAGACAGTTGTGTCGTCAGGAAGCTTTCGTCTACTCTGGGTTGAGCGTTTGGGAGGATGGAAATTGGGATTTGGAGTTGAGAATACCGCATTCATTATATTTTTGGGACATACGTCATTTAGGAAATGATTCTGAGGTGTGACTTCTTCCTGTACATTGAGGGGTGGGGAACAAAATTATGATGGAAACCCTAGTTTCTGAGATCTGGCTGCCTGAGTTCTAACAGTGGCTTCCTCTTGTTCTAGGTGTGTCATTTCAGGAATATATTAAATCTACACCAGCCTCAGCTCCCTTTGCAGAACAGGGATGATTGGATAAGGCAAGGCCCCTGGTGAAGGACCTGGTACCTTACAAGCACTCAATATATGTTAGCTTCCTTCATTATCACTGGTGTTATTACACTATCTTTAAAGCCAGGCTGCGGCAAGATTGATTGATTCTTTCAGGGCAGCGGAAGCTACCCTTTGGAATATAGATACTAAGGATAACAAACTGTCATCACTTACCTAAAACCTAGAATTTCTTTACCACTTATTTGCGTGTCCCTGAGTGGATTTGCATTACCCTGCAACCAAGCAGTGAGTGGGAACAATTTGCATGTGAGTTTCTGCTGTTGAAAACCATTCTGGCAGCAAATTATATACGAAATTGTCATCATCATAATAGGTTGAACAGAAACAGATTCACAGGATATTAGAAAGCATCTCAGTTTGCTTAGATGATGCCATTGTTTTGAATGGCACAGGTGAGGATCTACACTTGTTTGTGAGTGGTTTCAGATGTTGATTCAGTGAAAACGATCAAGTGTTCTTTTTTTTGAAAAATTAAACATTTTACTTGTTTTCAGGTAGGGTTGGCTAACCTAGTTGAAGTGTAGAGCTTCACTGTTATTTGGTGTACAAAAATCCAGCCTCAGTTGTAGAAGCATGACAGGTCACCAAAAAGAAAGTAGCAATTTGGAGATAGACCAGTACCATATCTCATTCTGCTTAATTAAAAGAAATCATAGCATGGTGCCGTATATTTTAGTATTTGAGAATGAATGCATTTAGAAAATAGCCCACCTCTGTAATCGGCTGGATTGATCATTATTTTCTTTTATATGAAGATATGTTCTAAGACATTTATTGTTTGAAGCAAGCCAATACTAGAAATCACTTGTGTGAGTTATTTTTTTTTCCAAAGTAGAGGCATTCAAATTGTCCTTAAATTCTTGAAGCTTGCTCTCAGCCCCCACAATACGTTTCATTTTCATCTTCAGTACCCTCAGTGGTGCAGATATCCACTGTCTTGCAGAGAACATCCATCCTGTCTCTCCCGCCCTCTATTAAATGAGCCTAGTGAACTCCGGTATGGTTGAACTCAAACATCCACCATCTTCCTGCGGCAGGCAGAGCTCTTTGTTTGACACACATTCATTCTCCATTCTTCTTTACTCAGGAACCCTGATTTCACTCAGGGCCACAACACACAGCCAGAGACTCACGTCTCCTGGCTCCCTTGCGGCTAGACTTGGCCACGTGCCACGGGTCCATTGGCGTGTGAGTGCAAGTCTGGTGGATGTTTCTTGGAAATCCTTTGTTTCTCTAAAAGAAGCTTACCAAAGCTGGTGAATCCCCTCTCTTCATCTCCTTGCTCTGAACGCTAACGTGACAAGGTCAAGACCGTAGGCTGAGTATGGCAGTGAAGAAAGATAGAAAACGTCTGCATCCCCGATGACGATGAAAATATTTAGCAGTTGCTGAATCAGCACCAGCAATCATTATCCCCAGACTTCCTATTATGTAAGAGACAAGGAAATCCCTCTTTGTTTAACCCACCATGCACCAGTTTTTCTGTTTCTTGCAGCTCTCATAACTAGCCACATTCCTGCAAGCACTTTCATAGCTGAAACATGCTGGAGAAAATCAACCTTTGTGATTGATCCTGATTTTAACTCAATGCTTATATAGTAGACCTTTCAAATCTATGATGCTTTCCTCTTAAGGGTAAGTTCTTCCTTTCCTTTCCTTTCCTTTCCTTTCCTTTCCTTTCCTTTCCTTT
>NW_026057578.1:7463451-7506359 GCF_023721935.1 Panthera uncia | reverse complement strand
TTCCTTTCCTTTCCTTTCCTTTCCTTTCCTTTCCTTTCCTTTCCTTTCCTTTCCTTCTTCCGTCCATTCGCCTTCCTTCCTTCCGTCCTTCCTTCCTTCCTTCCTTCCTTCCTTCCTTCCCTCCTTCCTTCCGTCCATCTGTTTTAGGCTTTAGTTACTGTCTTCTCTCTACAACCTGAGAAAGTCACTCAAACTTCATTCAGACATGTGATTCCCCCAGGAACATTCTCTATCCTTCTGTCCTCTACCACATCTGCCTCTTCCTGCATCACTACTCCCCACCCTTCACTGGCTACAGGAAAAGATGTGCTCCTGCATCTCTCTCTCCAAGGCGGTCCTTCTGTTGTTGCTGTGCACCTGCATTACATCTGTCCTCCACCACGACGCTGCTCCTTTATTTTCTCCTCTCTCTTCTCCATCTTCAGTTGATCTCTTGATTCTAGATTATTGCATCCAACATAAAAACATTCTGCTGCTTTTCATCTTGATAAAAGTTTGCCTTGACTCTCATTCCTTTAGCTTCTGACCCATTTCTCTGCTCTCCTTTCCAGTCAAACAATTTGAAGATACTTTACACACACCATCTCCATTTTCTAGAGTCCTTAGCAGCCCTTTACAGTCCTGCTTATCTTCCTACCAGCACACTAAAACTGACCTTCTCCAGGTCACCAATCTTTGTGTAGACAAATCCATGGGATGGTATTATTATTTTTTTAACCTATCGGCAACATTTGGTGCAGTTCACCAAACTTTCCTAGAAGTTTCTTTCTTGATTGTCGGTTGTTGTTTTATTGTCTTTTAACACTATCTCAGCTTTTCTTCTTTCTTTTCTTCCTGCTTTCTCACAAGATCTCTCAAAAGTTATGATTCCTCGGGGTGCCTGGGTGGCTCAGTCGGATGAGTGTTCAACTTCAGCTCAGGTCATGATCTTGCGGTTGTCGAGTTCGAGCCCCGCATTGGGCTCTGTGCTGACAGCTCGGAGCCTGGAGCCTGCTTCAGATTCTGTATCTCCCTCTCTCTCTGCCCCTCTCCTGTCCGCACACTATCTCTCCCTCAAAATAAGTAAACATTAAAAAATTTAAAAAAAAGTTATGATTCTTCAAGGCTGAATTTTGGACCATCTTTCTTGTGTATCTGTGTTTCTCCCCAAATGATATCATTCTGCAAATGGTAAAAATGTACCTCTGCCAGTTACCTCTCCTCTGAGCTCCAGACCCGTGTATTGAAATACTGATTTGACATAAGGTGGGTGTGTAATAGGCATCCCATGCATAACACGCCCACGCAAGATCTGACTCTCTTTGCTTCCGATCCTTTCTATCTCAGAAAGCGTCATCATCAGCATCCAGTTATTAAAGCCAGAAATATTAAAGTCATACGTGACACTGCCCTTTTCTCAGCTCTCTAACCCAATCTAGCAGCCGGTCCTCTTTGTTCTGTCCTTAGAACCTGCCGTGTATACCCGCTCTACTTGGCCCTATCATGCAGCATCCACAATAATCTTCAAAAATAAAAGCATTCATTGAAGAGCTAAAATTGGAAAGAATGACAGTACCAATCGGTAGTGAGTCATGGGGCAGGAGGTCTCACACACTGTTAGCACAAGTTTTTTTTTTTCAATATATGAAATTGATTGTCAAATTGGTTTCCATACCACACCCAGTGCTCATCCCAACAGGTGCCTTCCTCACTACCCATCACCCACCCTCCTCTCCCTCCCACCCCCCATCAGCCCTCAGTTTGTTCTCAGTTTTCAAGAGTCTCTTATGCTTTGGCTCTCTCCCACTCTAACCTCTTTTTTTTTTTTTCCTTCCCCTCCCCCATGGGTTTCTGTTAAGTTTCTCAGGATCCACATAAGAGTGAAAACATATGGTATCTGTCTTTCTCTGTATGGCTTATTTCACTTAGCATCACACTCTCCAGTTCCATCCACGTTGCTACAAACGGCCATATTTCATTCTTTCTCATTGCCACGTAGTACTCCATTGTGTATAGAAACCACAATTTCTTTATCCATTCATCAGTTGATGGACATTTAGGCTCTTTCCATAATTTGGCTATTGTTGAGAGTGCTGCTATAAACATTGGGGTACAAGTGCCCCTATGCATCAGCACTCCTGTATCCCTTGGGTAAATTCCTAGCAGAACAAGTTTTAATGACAATGAAAAGAAGAGGCGGGGCGCCTGGGTGGCTCTGTTGGTGAAGCATCCGACTTTGGCTAGGACATGATCTCATGGTTCTTGAGCTCCAGCCCTGCGTCGGGCTCCGTGCTGATGGCTCGCAGCCTGAGGCCTGCTTCAGATTCTGCATTGCCCTCTCTTTCTTTCCCTTGCTTGTGCTCTCTCTCTCAAAAATAAATAAACGTTAAGAAAAAAAAAAAGAAGAGTCAAAATGACTTGGAGGAGGTATTGCCTACTAAATCGAAGATACACCACAGTTCCATCACCAAAGGCCTGCCAGCCAACAAAAAGAGTGTATGCATGCACTGCGAAGTGTGTACACAAATGTTCGTATCAGCAGACCCCCCAAGACAACCCAATGTGCATCCACAACAGAATGGATGCAAGTATTAAATGGAAGGATAGGCATGCCATGGAACATTATAGAGAATAAAAGTGAATGACTTGTAACTACATGTCACAACATGAGTTTCCAAAATTATATTTAAGTTGTATCAATAATACTTCTTGTGATTTTTTTAAAAAAGTTTGTTTGTTTGTTTGTTTGTTTGTTTGTTTGAAGTAATCTCTACGCCCAACATGGGGCTCGAACTCACGACCTGGAGATCAAAAATGGCAAAGATCAAAGTTGGCTCTTCAACTGAGCCACCGGTGGCCCCTATATCAGTAATACTTAGCAAAGGAAGCCAGACACAAATTGATACAAAGAACAATTTCATTTCACTTTAAAAACCTGGAAAGCTGAGCTGTAGTGTTTAGCAGTTCATACTTAGGTGGGAAAAGTATAAAGGAAAGCAAGAAAATTATTACTTGAAAAGTGAAACTATCGTTTACCTGTGGAAGGAGGGAAGGTAGCTTTGAGTGACAGGGGGTAGGCAGGGGTTCTGGGATGCTGACCAGGCTCTATTTCTTGTCTTGCATTTGATTTTACAATGGCACACCTTATAATTTATACATTAATGCTTAGTGTACCTCTCTGTGTGTGCATTGTCCGCTATAATGAAATACACGAGTAACTTCCCGGAAGGAAACCACTGTGCGCAGAACGGAATCCAGGTGCCTCTGTGTCTGACAAGACTCTGCAGGAGCCGGCTGAGCTCCTTTGCAACTTCACCTCTCAGTTCTTTGCCGCCTCTTTGCTGCTTTTTGACCACGCCGAAGCTCACCTGCTTTCCGCCCGTTCCTTGAACACTCCAAGCTCTCTGCTTCCTCATGGCCTTTTTACCTGCTGTTCCCCCGTAAAGAAAGCCCCCCTCTGGTTTTGGTTTGGTGAGCTCCTTGGCTCCTTCAAAGTATCAGGTTGAAATGTCATCTCTTCACAGGAGAGATTCTATGTAAAGGTTCTACCTTGGATGCGCTGGCATATCACCCTGTTTGTTTCCTTTGTACCTAGCACGCTTTCTGATTCTTCTGGTGCTACTTACTAATTTGCCGACTCTATTCCAGCTATACTGGAGGCTCTAGGAAGGCAGAGATCTTTGTTTGTTTGTTGTGTGCTTGCTCATCATTGTGACCCTCGTGCTTGGCAGGCAGTATACTTGGTTATACTCGTTTTCTTGGAAGAAAATCAATAGCTTGGGCTTTAGGAAGATATCCTATTTGATGACCTATTTGATAAATATTAACTATTAAATGAGTAGGCATTTTCTCCTCTGGTTTGTGAAGTGGCTCTGAGCAATTAAGAACTTTTTTTTTTTGTACTCTCTTTCCACACACACAAAATACCGTATTGAAAAATGGCTGAATTGTTTTTACATTTAAATCCAACTTAGTTAACGTGTAGTGTGATAATGGTTTCAGGAATAGAATTTAGTGATTCACCACTTGCATGTAACACCCAGTGCTCATCCCAACGAGTGTCCTCCTTAATGCCCATCACTCATTTAGCCCACCTTCCCACCCCCTCCCCTCCCGGAACCCTGAGTTTGTTCTCTGTATTTAAGAGTCTCTTATGGTTCGCCTCCCTCTGTTTTTATCTTATTTTTCCTTCTCTTCCCCTACGTTCATCTGTTGTGTTTCTTAAGTTCCACAGATGAGTCAAATCATATGGTATTTGTCTTTCTCTGACTGATTTATTTCACTTAGCATAATACATTCTAGTTCCATCCATCCATCCATCTAGTTGTTGTAAATGGCAAGATTTAATTCTTTTTGATTGCCGAGTAATATTCCATTGTGTGTGTGTATGTGTGTGTGTGTGTGTGTGTGTGTGTGTGTGTGTATACCCCACATCTTCTTTATCCATTAGTCAGTTGATGAACATTTGGGCTCATTCCACAGTTTGGCTATTGTTGATAGTGCTGTTATAAACATTGGGGTGCATGTGCCCCTTTGAATCACCATTTTTGTATCCTTTGGAAAAATACCTAATAGTACAATTCCTGGGTCATAGAAGAATAACCCCATTTTAATCACCAGGGTTGTCTTCCAAAGTGATTGTATGGAGGAAGATGCCTCAGTGGTTATTAACTCTTAGTTTGAATGAAGGATGGATACAGCTGGAAGACGCACCAGAGACCATGTAGTAAATAAGGAAACTGAGGGACGGAGAGGTGAGATGGTTTCTTTATGGCAGAAGGGAGAGGGGGGTTTTATTTGCCTTAAGAAAAGGCCACCTCTGTCCTCAGACCACTTCAGGTGACTGACATCTGCCTGAATGGTGACATCCTTAGCACCCGGGAGCTGCAGTTTCCCTAGGGTCCCTCCTAATCTTGCACCTTGAGACACTGCCCTGGCCTTTTTGCCAGAGTGGTCATCTAAATTCCCAGTCTTTCCACAGATTACAAAACCACAGGAGCTTTGTCAATCTACATAAAACATCTGAATGCTAATGAAATGGCCGAGCACATTAATTAGATAGTCAATAGATCATTCAGTCTCAACAGCTCGGTTCATCTTCCTTTATTTTCCAAACAATAGACAGCAGCACATTAGGAATGAAATCAGAATGCCAATTAATTCCAGTTCAGTACATTTCCAAACAAGTTTTCATAACCACACACTAGAAATATTTTAAAAAATAATTTCATAATATTAAACTTTATACCTCTTTTAATCCTAAAAAAGAGAAAATACATTGATGCTATTTACATATAAACTCTGAAGAGATTTCAAAAAGAGTGGATCACAACACTAACAAAGCCAATAAAATATGAATCTCAGAAAGAACAAAATCATTTGCCCACATTAATTAGTCATCAGAATTGATATCTAGTATGAAATGTCTATAAATTTAAATGGAGGCGATGTCAATTTTGTCGGAAAATAAGATTATAGGGGCGCCTGGGTGACTCGGTCGTTTAAGTGTCCGACTTCGGCTCAGGTCATGATCTCGCAGTCTGTGAGTTCGAGCCCCACGTCGGGCTCTGTGCTGATGGCTCAGAGCCTGGAGCCTGTTTCAGATTCTGTGTCTCCCTCTCTCTCTGACCCTTCCCCGTTCATGCTCTGTCTCTTTCTGTCTCAAAAATAAATACATGTTAGAAAAAAATTTTAAAAAGAAAATAAGATTATAAAATTCAACTGTCAGATTTTATATTTTGTAGGACTTCTTTCAGGCTAAATAATATAGTCCAAAACTCATTAAGAAAGTGTATTTTTTGTAAAAGGCAGAAAGTTTAACTTGAAATATCAGAGTGTTAAGTTATTTATCTATTTCAGAAATCATTGGAGAACTTTTTAGAGGAAAAAACAATATCACTGTCGTTCATTTTTTCTGTTTAATCAACCTCCAATCAACTGACTCATTAGAAGAGAATGTGAAGGATCAAAACTAAGTAAATAAAAAGCAATGTCTAAGCCAAGATCTGGAGACAGTTTGAGGTTGTTAGTTCATTTCATTGCTTTGCTGTTGCTGACTAGAGTAGTATTTCTAGGCGTTAAGATACATTCCCAAGGAAGCTTATATACTGAAATGCCTTAAAACCAAAATTACTAAAGAGTTTGGCTTCCTCCCACCCCCCACCCCAAACACACACATTAGATTGTTTAATTTCTACTGAGGATCTGAACAGTGATATGCATGGTTTTCTTCATACTATCATGACATTGTCTTATATTAATGGTAGATGATTTGAAAACTACAAAAAAAAAAAGTAAAGAAAATAAATATTGCCCAAATCTATCACCAAACATTATATTTCCTGTAGTCTATTTGTCCATGCCAACCTAATGTACAGATTTTGCTGCATATATACATATTTGATGTGATTATATAGTTTATAAATATTAGACAATCTCATACTTTAAAAATAATAAGCTTTATTGAGGTGTAATTTACATGAAATAAAATTCACTTATTTTAAATTCTGAAACATTCTTCATTCCTTGAAGTAGCCCTCTTTGGTAGTGGTTTATCATCTTTTAATATACTACAAAATATAATCTGCCAAGTTTTTATTAGGATTTTTGCATTTGTATTTATGGATGAGTTAGATCTATGCTTTTTGTATTTTATCTATGTCAGGTTTACACAGAGATTTTGTTTTACTGGAGAATCTTCTAAAAAATTCTGGAATAGCACATAAAATGGGGATCTACATTCTTGGGAAAGAGAAGTTAAAACAAAAAATTAAGCCCATGTAAGTCCAGAATTCTGTATTATTGTATATGTATGTACAAATTGTGTGTGTGAACGTGTGTGTATTAAAATTTAAAGAGCAGTAACTGAGAAAGAACCATTTTTTTAGTTTCTAAAATTGAGTTTTAATACATCCATGTGAATTTTATTTGTATTATCTTATTAATTAATGAATGAAACCATTATATTCAAATTTATTAGCACAAAGTTGCATGTTTTCTTTTTCTTTTTTTTTTTTTAGTATTTTACATGCATTTTAACAATTTTTTTAATTTTATTTTTAATTTTTTTAAATTTACATCCAAATTAGCTAGCATATAGTGCAACAATGATTTCAGGACTAGGTGCCTTAGTGCCCCTTCCCCATTTAGCCCATCCCCCCCTCCCAAAACCCCTCCAGTAACCCTCAGTTTGTTCTCCATATTTATGAGTCTCTTCTGTTTTGTCCCCCTCCCTGTTTTTATGTTATTTTTGTTTCCCTTCCCTTATGTTCATCTGTTTTGTCTCTTAAAGTCCTCATGAGTGAAGTCATATGATTTTTGTCTTTCTCTGACTAATTTCACTCAGCCTAATACCCTCCAGTTCCATCCATGTAGTTGCAAATGGCAAGATTTCATTCTTTTTGATGGCTGAGTAATACTCCATTGTATATATATCCCACATCTTCTTTATTCATTCATCCATCGATGGACATTTGGGCTCTTTCCATGCTTTGGCTACTGTTGATCGTGCTGCTGTAAACATGGGGGTGCATGTGTCCCTTCGAAACAGCACACCTGTATCCCTTGTATAAATGCCTAGTAGTGCAATTGCTGGGCCATAGGGTAGTTCTATTTTTAGTTTTTTGAGGAACCTCCATGCTGTTTTCCAGAGCAGCTGCACCAGCTTGCATTCCCAACATGTTTTATTTTTCTATAACATTTATAAGGCTCTTATGTATTTAATTGTGCGTCTAATTTAAGTTCCTTTGATTTCTCTAATCTTCTGTTTTGACCACAAAGAGAACTTCTTTAATGATTGTTTTGAAATGATCTCTTAAGCTTATTTGTCATTTATTTCTTTATCTAATGCACCGATCAGTCATTATTTTTATTCCTTTTTCTTGCTTTCTTTAGTTTATTATTTTTTAATTCGTCCTCCATTTATTTACTTTTTAATTAGTTTATTTATTTTTTACAGTTTACTTAGTTTGAGAGAAAGAGAGAGAGAGAGAGAGAGGGAGAGAGGATAGAGAGAGGGAGAGAGAATCCCAAGCAGGGGATTAATTAGCACAGAGCCTGACTTGGGGCTCGATTTCACGAGCCATGAGATCATGACATAAGCCAAAATCAAGAGTCAGTCGCCCAACCGACTGAGCCACCCAGACACCATCCTGTATTATAATACAATGACTTAAAGGCATAATATATTTTTGAATATCCTGTTTACCAGATTTTTAAAAAATGCTTTTTCTCAGTTTATGTTATATTAAAAATTAGTCAATGAATGTGACATACCCTTTACCTAGATTCATCAATGATTAACATTTTCTTCTTCTCTCTCGTGCACATTCCCTCTTGGGCTCTCTCTCCATATTTGTTTTTTCCTGAACAATCTGTGAGTAATTTGCAGGCATCACAATCCTTCTAGACCTGTATCATCACCTAGTATTTTCATAGTAAAGGGACATTCTCTGACATTAATCTTGGCATATTTATCAAAATCAGGAAATTTAACACTGTTTGAATTTCATTATCTGACGTAACACTCCATATTCAAATATTTAAGATCATGTCCCAAAGTACAAAGTTGTATGTTATATATATTGTTTCCATAAGTTTCTATGAGCAGTATTTTTTCCAGCTCTAAGATCTAATCTGGGGCCACGCATTTCCATTAGTTGCTGTTCTCTTTAGTTTCTTATTTAATTGCTAACAGTTTTCTAATCTTTCATTTTTTTTTTCTTGATGTTGGCAATGTTGAAGAATATATGTTAGCTGTTTTATAGAATTCCCTTCATTTGGGCTTTTCTGATTTTTTCCTTGTGATTGGACTCAGGCAGTGCATTTTTAGCAGGAATACTGTATCAGTGATGTTGTGTTGTGTCCTTCTACATGTGTTACACCAGGAGGTACAAGATCAGTTTGAGTCAATGTTTTTTTAATGTTTATTTACTTTTGAGAGACAGAGAGAGAGACAGAGACAGAGGCACGAGTGGGGGAGGGGCAAAGAGAGGGAGACACAGAATCTGAAGCAGGATCCGAGCTGTCAGCACAGAGCCTGACACGGGGCTCGAGACCATGACCTGAGCTGAAGTCGGACGCCCAACCGACTGAGGTGCCCCGTTTGAGTCAATTTTGATTAGATGACATTTGCTAACTTCTTCTAGGTAGTGCCTGCCAGATTTTGCACTATGAAGTCACCTCTCTCCTCCATTTGTAATTACTAAGTAATCTGTGGGAAGATACTTTAAATTGTGTGAATATCTTGTTCACCGCGAGGATTTTAATCTCCACCACTGATTTTGCCTGAATCAATTATTGCTGTAGTCCTTGCAGAACAGTGAATTTATAACTCTTTCATTACTTCAACATCTATTTGTTAGTAGTATGAGTACTGTACTGGAAAACAAGTAAATAAACAAAACCCAAAAATCAGAAGCTCTCCCTTCCTCCTTAATGCATGTGTGTACTCCCGTCCAGTAGAGTTACATGGGTTCATTTTTATTTAGTATGTGAAAATCACCTGCTGTCATTATTCATGAAATGCTCAAAAATTTCTGGATTTGACATCAAGCTGTCTCTTCGGAACTTTTGGCATGTTCTCATCAGTTTTTCAACTCTTCTGTACATCTTGGCACAGAAATACGTTCAAAAGCTCCTTATATTTCTCTGTTCTGGCCAAGGAATCAACCATATTTGTGCATACTGGCATATAATAAACGATGTAGGCACTAGTTGTCAACACATGTGTATGTACATGTACATGTGGACTCCTCCATTCATACTCTAATTCCAATTCAGAACCTCAAGAATCTTTCATGATCCAGGAAGGGAGGAGAGAACAAGACAAAATGAGATCTGCTGTTTGGTTTTGGGAAGGGGTGCCATTCATGGGAGTGTCTGTCTGCCTTTCCTTGGGCAGAATTGGGATGCCTGGACACATCAAGAAAAGGTTAGGAAATGTTTGTAGATGAATATAATGCCTGCTTAAACAAAATGAGGGTTCTGTTAATTAAAAAAAAGATAGGAACCATAGAAATGACCATTCGGTTGGCAGCTAGCAACGGTTGCCACAATATGACATATCAGCCAGGAGAAAGACATGCATGTTGTTATATCCTCTCTTAATTCTGGAAAAACAATGATGCCTAACCCCTCATGCCTGAAGAAGAGCACAGTTTTCTTCTTTAGTTCCAACTGATAGTATCTTAACACCTATTTTTTTTTACTTTCAATAAATATAAATACAGTGAAAACATTGAGAGGTCCCAACTGAATATCTTAGTGTTTGTAGAGTAGCTGGTAAGACAGTTACTTATTCTAGCATACCCCTTTGCCTGTACAAAGGATGAGGTCTAAATCTTATGTACACATCAAGTCCAATGAAGTGTTTGTCGTAGTGTATGACTTCTGATTCATGGATATCCTAACGCGTGCACTCATCCATACTCAGTTCTCATTTTCATGTCTCTTATGCCCAGTGGCTTTGTTCTAACTCTTCCTTGCTTTTTTAAGCCTGATTCTTTATCCTCTGAATAAGGTAATTATGCTCAAAAGAAACCTATTTTTAGGAAGAATAGCTTCATTCCCAAAAGATCTTATGAATGATCTCAATCCAACCCATATAACACCACACTCAGAAGAGGTTACTATATTTCTATGAATAGAAAGGAGTATTTTCTGCTTTCCCACCATGAAATGTCTTCCAATATGCCCTCTGGGGATCTACCATTGAGTCTCTGATTATAGTTTGGAGAATAAGGTTAAAAATCCAATGGGATAAAGAGGATACATGCTAGAGAGCCGCTTTTCAGTCTTTGTGAGTGTTGACTTACAAACTGATCATTGGTAGAACCACATTTTTTCTCTTAGAGAAAAATCACAACACATTTTCTGAGTCTGTGGGGAGAAGGAGCCGAGAGAAACTTGTCATATTATCTGAAGCAGACCTATCAATCGTGTTCAGTACAAGTCACGATTTGTCCAATTCCCTCCCTAAACACATGTGTATCATAAGGAAGGAAATAGCGTAAAATGATTTGGACTAGATGGAAAGGCACTGCTCTGCTTTCTTTTTGCCAGAAAAATAATTCCCTCTTGAGATTATGTTCATTTTAGGAAAATTTTGAAGATCTAAAATGTCTCCACTCCGTTCAGTTCAGTCTCAATTACTGTATATTCAGCTGTCATGGGGCCTGGAACACTATTCCAGGGGCTAGTGACTCTTTCTGGTACTTTGGACTTGACCATAATTTGACTGCCTTATGGTCATGGTCATGTGAAGATTAATGCCACCATGTTTACACACCGAAACTCTAGTCTGGCTAGATATTTGCCGTATATCTATCTAGCCTAGAGATGACTTATTCAAGACAGAAAATTGAGACCCACTACCCTATTATAACATTAAAAATATTGCAGCTTGAGACTGGTCCAGAATTACCTTGGTTTTGCTTGCTCAAAGACTCACGATAAGATAATGTTTCGTAAATGTTTGAATCCTCTTCACGCGTGGGAGTGAAGAGTGTTTCCCAGCGTAGGTTCTGTGGAACCCTAGTTGCGTGAGATACTCTATGGAAGGCCAGGATTCTGGAGACAAATAAATTTGGGAAATGCTGCAGACCATGTCTCTCACTTGGATATTCGTATTTGCGAAGTTCTAGAGAAATCTTTTTGTTGGAATTAATCTATTTGACCCCACAACTCTATGATCATAAAATATTTTTTCACATCCTTTTGCAGAACAGCTTTTGGAAAAACAAAAAACAAACACATTTCTAGAATGTAGGTGAAGGACTGAAATTAATCCCATTACAATTTTTTAAGGCCTGTCCTTCCCACCTCGGGCTCAGATAGAGACCACATACATTTCTGTAGCTAAATAGTTAACGAAAACATTTAGACATGGAGAAAATATCCTTCATGTGTTCACACAAACTTCCTTGCCATAGTTTCCTCACTGCTGGGGGGCCTCTGTTCTTCAACACAACCGTGTTCAATCCTGCCTCTCCCACCTGAAACCATTGTTAAAATATACAGATGTTCCCTATAGCTAATTTGTGTTAAGTTCAGACTCTGAAATTTACTTTTATGTCCTGACACGAATTTGTTCTCCCTCTTGCCCTATAACCAGCCAACCTGATTTCTCATTATTCTTCTAAACAGACCACTTTAGTCTGCTTTGTTTACCTCTTGCATATGTACTGTGAATTTCTACCCTCCCAACATTTGTTCTTTCTACCTTAAATGTTCTCTTTACCGCTGTCCTGCTCTTTGACCCACTGAAAGCTTTCTGGTTCATTTCAGCAGCTGTTTTATAGTGGATCCCTTCTCAGCATTCATTCCCGATTTTCTGATCACATAAGTCCACTTTTTTTGTTTTTGTTTTTGTTTCTTTTGAGGCGGCCTCTCTTTCTTACCCTTGGCCCATTGTGTTTTGGTGGGGGTGATCAGTTCCCAGCTCATGGGATTATAGTTGGCCAGAGTCAGTGATTGGTTTGGTTTAACATAGGGTGCTCCTGATCCAATGAGAATTATCCTCCAGACTTTTTCTGGAATTAGAGGGAGGTGATAAGGTTCCGACCTATCTTTACTCCCTACCTTCAAAAAATTTTTTAATGTTTATTTATTTTTGAGGGAGGAAGAGGGAATGAGCAGAGGAAGGACAGAGAGAGAGGGAGACACAGAATCCGAAGCAGGCTCCAGACCCTGAGCCGTCAGCACAGAGCCCGACGCGGGGCTCGAACTCACAAGCTGTGAGATCATGACCAAGGCCAAAGTCAGACGCTTAACCGACTGAGCCCCCCAGGTGCCCCTTTATTCCCTACCTTCAAATAGGCTTTGCTGGCCCCATAGACATGAGGATACAGCTGCTGGCAAGCAGCTTACCGCCACGTTAAGAGAATCTGCCTCAGGATGTAGAGAAAAATCGGAGTTGAGAAATGGAAGGATATCTGCAACCCTGTATCCAGCTGTGCCTAAAGGAATCCCTTGTGCTTTCCAATAGCTTGAATCATGTTCAGTTAGGTTTCTGCCGTTTGCAGCTGAAGAAAGACAAATTAACCCAAACATCAAAGTTGTAAGAGACCCTCTATGAGTTACGACTTTGTGACAGACCCTCTACATGTTATTTTCATATCAGCAACTTACCCAAAAGTGTATTTTCAGGCTTGACAACAATCTTATGTGGTCAGCATGATCACACGTAGCGGAGACTGAATGTTTCGGAGTCTGCCTACACCATTCTTCTCCCTGTGCCTACTTTTTCTATTCTTCCATTGATAAATTTTTATGTCCTAATTTAAAATGCATTTTCCAATTTGGGGGGGGTACCCTCATATTTATCAGGAACACATGCCAACATAGATGGAAAGGATCTAAATGGAAAAGATCAAAATGTGTTAATGCACACCCTCCTGCATGGAGATGTTTTTTGCTGGTACGCTGGCTAATGCATTTTGCTGTCCAAACACACACAGCAGCCCGGATAGCACTCTTAGCCTTGATCCATTGTAAGCTGGTGTCCAACCAGGTTGGAGCTTTTCGCAGACGCCATGGATGGAAATCCTACCATGCAAACAACTTTGGTCATTTTCAGCCCAGTGGAGGGAGCTGATTTGACACTAGAGACAGAGCCGGAGCCCCAAGGGTCCATCTCGTAAACTAGACATTTCTCCTCCTTCATGCCTTATGCAAAGCAAGGAAACTGGTTTTATTTCCAATTTGGTAACAAAAAGGAACAAGGTGCTAATCTTTCAAATGAAGATGGAAATATTTTTCCTACGGATTGACTTTGCAGCACTGTTTCTCAGTGAACTGTCCTCAGGGAAGTGGCCCAGGATATAATTTTGCTGTCACAAAAAACATTGCTTTGTATTGTAGTCAAATACATTTTACACTTTGGCAGTTCCTTCTCTCTCTCTGTCTCTCTGTCTCTGTCTGTCCGCAATTTAGATGGAAGGGATTTCTTGGAGTGAAACTTTTAATCTCACTGCATGCTGCCCGCCCTCAGACTTACTGATGAGCAGATACAGTTTAACAGATACTGAATGCTGAAGGGCATTTGACATCCCCACCTTCTCCACGCAAAGAAAACTGTGTCTTGTAAAGAAAATAAAAGAATAGAAACAAATCTAATAATACAGAAAGACCTTCCATTTTTCTTCCTCAAGGAGATAAAGTGCCTCAAGGAGAAGTACGTAATGGGGAACAATATCTTATATAAAATAGAGGTGGAAGGGGAAAAGGTGAGAGAAAGCGACCACCTTCTTTGAAGTCATATCATATTTTATAATATGAGAAAATTATTCGTCTGGGTTATTTAAAAATTTTTTTAATGTCTATTTATTTTTGAGAGAGAGAGAGGGTGACACAGAATCCGAAACAGGCTCCAGACTCCAAGCTGTCAGCACAGAGCCTGACGCAGGGCTTGAACTCACAAACCGTGAGCACATGACCTGAGCCGAAGTCGGACACTTAACCGACTGAGCCACCCAGGCGCCCCTCGTCTGGGTTATTTTTAAGTGACGTGGGGGAAAGAACTTCGTGCAACATGTCTTAGATAATATTTTTTTAATTTTTCAACGTTTTAGGTCATTTTTCTTTTGTACCAGGGAAGAACTTGATCTAAGACTGCTTTTCTTTCAGGCTCACCTTTAATGTATATCAACTTTTAATGGACTTGAACTATATGAATGATGGAATTAGCATTTCTTCACATCATCCCCATATCTAAGTGTATCATAATTATATTGTCCTAAAAGTCTGGGTTCCTAGAAGTGATTACTGGATTACTGTCATCTTAAAAGTGTAATTCTAAGTACAGTGCCTTATTTTTAGAGAGGAAAATCACTTCTCGGTGAAACTATAATATGGGTAGAGGTGTGGATGGTGAAATAATATTAAATGCATTATGGATAGGCTGCACTGTAATAAAGCCAGGGAGGCTTCGTATTGTGAAAACCAGTGGGAAGTCCACATAGATCAAAGCCTGGGTAATAGCAAACCCATTAATCGAGAAACCCACAGGGACCAGAGGAGAAACCTAAGCTAATACAAGGGTGCCACTCAACGCCCCAGACCCTGTGTCCTGCTGTCTCCATTAGGAAAAAGTCAAAATGAGCCTTTTTCCTGCATTAGTAGGTCTGACATCTGGACTGAATCCTTCTGGTTTTAAGGAATGTGGCACGCACAGTTTATCTCCACCTCCTTGAGGGCTCAGAACAGCTGGGGACAAGGCGTTACCTCCATTTTGCATTAGACATTGGACACGGTACCTTTTGTCTGTGGCCAGCTGTCCCTGCCTTGACCGAGAGCAGATGATCGCTCTTTTGGTTTCTTTTCTTGAAAAGGGTTTGGAGACCTTGTTTTCCAAAATTTTAAAGGCTTGTGATGCAAAGCCTAACAAGATAAGCAGAGATCCTTGGAAGGAATTATCGAAAGTAATTACAGTCAAACCTTGAATTGTGAGTAACTTGTTCTGCAAGTATTCCACAAGATGAGCAAATATTTCTAATAAATTTTAACTCGATAAACGAGCAATGTCTTGCAATATGAGTAGCATGTGACACCAAAGGTCACATGATCACAACTGAGCCAATGGTTTTTTAAATTTGCTTTGATATACGAGTGCTTTGCATTACAAGCATGTTTCCAGAATTAATTATGCTCACAAACCAAAGTTTTACTACTTCAGAATTGACCTGTAGCAAATGTTTTCTCTATTTTTCTAGAGTTGATTGTAGGGAAGGGCAGAAAATACTTCCTAAGACAAGTAGCTTAGCAATTGCTATGAAAAGGCAGGATCACCATTTCATTAACTTCCAGGGGCAAATATTAATACATTGTTTTGCGTGAAGGTAACTAGAAGTTAGCTGGTACCTGCCAATATTAATGGTGATAATGAGCCACAAATGTGTGTAGAATATTTATGGTGATCAACGTGTTGGACTTCTAAATTTCATCTCACATGGTTTTTCTAACAACCCTGCTATGGAGGCCTTGTGATTTTTCCCTTCTCTAAGGAAATGAAGTCTGAAGACATTAAATAAGAAACCAAAGTTCCCACAGCTGGTAAGTGGAAGACAGGATTCCAACCCAGGTTGTCTGAGGATAACGCCTTATAATTAATCCCTATGTTATACTGCTTTACAATGTGGTTTTCATAACAAAGAGTAAAATATATATGTAGGGATGTCAGACATTTTAAGGAAATGAAAACTTTCTTCCCATTTTCACAACTGACAATAGATTTTATTTATTTATTAAAAAGAAATTTTTTTTTTTTTATTTATTTTTGGGACAGAGAGAGACAGAGCATGAACGGGGGAGGGGCAGAGAGAGAGGGAGACACAGAATCGGAAACAGGCTCCAGGCTCCGAGCCATCAGCCCAGAGCCTGACGCGGGGCTCGAACTCACAGACCGCGAGATCGTGACCTGGCTGAAGTCGGTCGCTTAACCGACTGCGCCACCCAGGCGCCCCTAAAAAGAAATTTTTTTAATGTTTGTTTTTGAGAGACAGAAAGACAGAACGTGAGCAGGGGAGAGGCAGAGAGAGAGGGAGACACAGAATCTGAAGCAGGCTCCAGGCTCTGAGCTGTCAGCACCGAGCCCGATGCGGGGCTCAAACTCACAAACTGCGAGATCGTGACCTGAGATGAAGTCGAACTGTGAGATCATGACCTGAGATGAAGTCGGATGCTTAGCCAACTGAGCCCCCCAGGTGCTCCACTGACAATAGATTTTAAATTCTGACCTCCAAAGCTACTTGGAGAATGGCCAAGAGGGATACAGGTGTTTTCATTATTTCTTAAAGAATCATCCTCATTTCTTGGACTCAGACACACATTTCTTGGACGTTGGACTCAGACACATTATTTTATTGTCATGAGCAGGGAGGATGCATTACTACTTACAGAGATGCTATCTTCATTGGGGGGTGGATGGAGCCCCCCTTTTGATCTTTTGACTATACATTAGGAGAACCCAGGTAAAAAGGTATTACATTAGAGACAGAGTTGGCTTGGAGAGTCTAGCTTGCCTAGACACTGGAAAACTGAGGAAGAGACATGTTGTTCAGGCCCAATTGGGTATGATTTTTCTTGATCTCCCCATGGCGAAGATGAGGACATGCTGGAGCTTAGTTTAGCTTAGGAGCAAGAGGAGCCTGCTGTGTGTGAACATCCCTGTGGCTCCGTAGCTCTTACACTGTGTGTGCATCAAAGTCACCTGGAGGGCTGGTTAACATATGGGGCTATTTCTTACCAACCACCCCCCCCCCGCCCCCATGAGTTTCTGATTCTGTAGGTCTGGGCTGGGTCCCTAGAGGTTGTATTTCTAACAAGTGATATTAAATGCCATTGGTCTGGGACCATGCTTTTGTAACCACTGCTGAAGGAGATGTAGTTTGTACTCTGCACTTAACCCCTTGGATTTCTTAACCATGATCCTGCAAACCAGTTTCCAGGCCCATCACTAAGAACCCATTCTGCCTGAATAGGAGAGTGGAGTCCCCTGGTGCCAACCCTCAACCAACGACTGATGGTACCACGGTCACACTGCCTTGTCCCCACTGCAGTGACTCAGCTGTGACCTGCACTGGGTCAGATTTCCCTGTAGGACTGAATGAAGGTCGCGACCTGCCATGGGACTTCGCTTGATATTGCCCCATTTCTTGGCTCCTTCCAGACTCAATCCTTCTTCCTCATTTGTTTTCCAGTGTTTTCCAGGACCACTTTTTTGGTGGATCGCTTTCCCACAGATCTTCAGAGAACCTAACATAAGACCTAAGAGCATCATTTCTTCATGAGAGTTTCTCTGGGTGGGGACATAAGCCTAGGCATTAAAGAGAGAGACATAGCAAGACTTAGTCTTCCTCCTCAGCTCCACCTCAGGAGTGGGTGGAAGTGATGGTGGGGGTGGGGGGCCTGTGAGGCACGCAGGGCAATCAAAAAGCCACACGTAGGCTGTGTCTGCTCCTCCCTGCACATATGAGAGTCACATTTGCCAGTCTGTGGACGATTCCAATTTTGCATCAGAATATGAACTCCTTAAATTCAGGGATTCTTTTTCACTGTTTTGTTAGCTGTTGTGTTTTTTAGAGATGCCCAGCATGTAGAAGGTGCTCAAATGTCTGTTGAGTGAATACATTATGAGATACCAAATAGTGAAAAGTGGTTGAAAATGAAAAGTGGAAAGTTCTATCACTGGGAATTTATATAGTGCATGGGGGGCTCAGCTCTAATCACCTTCAGAGCCGTCCTTGGTGTCAGAAGTGGGATCTGAAAGCCCTGCGACATGAACCTAAACAAAACCTGCAGCATTGATTCCACTGACTCTTTTCCCTCTTTCTGTGTCCCTCTTTTCTCAGTTGAACATTCTTGAACGTGCACCACAAAGCAAAGTTTTAGGTTTTTAGCCACTTTGCAAATATTTGGTACTTAAATTCTATTCCACCAGTGAATACTTGAGTGCACATATATGGTGAGCCCCTCTAAGGGCTGGGAATGTAGTCAAAAAAGAAACCCTGCCCTCGAGGAGTTTGCATTCTGATGCAGGAAGGAAACCATCTGCAGACTGACCAGTGTACCCACACATGTGAAGGAAAGGGAAAACTTAAAGCATTTAAAAATTAAAGCTTTAGGCAAAAAAGCTTTAAAGCTTTAGGTGAAAAAAAATCCATTAGCAATCTTTTCTCTTGGAGGCTTCTGGGTGGCTCAGTCGGTTAAGCATCCAACCTCGGCTCAGGTCCTGATCTCACGGTTCATGGGTTCAAGCCCTGCGTCAGGCTCTGTGCTGACAGCTCGGAGCCTGGAGCCTGCTTTGGATTCTGTGTCTCCCTCTCTCTCTCTCTGCCCCTCCCCCACTCATGCTCTGTCTCTCTCAGTCTCTCAAAAATAAATGAACGTTAAAAAAATTAAAAAAAATATTTTCCCTTAGTTCAAAATAAAAGCAATTAAAGCAGTAGAATGCATTTATTTCCCTCAACCTGTTCCCTGGGCAGTTCTTGGCATTTGCTCTTTTCTTGGCTTAAGAGATACAAACCTTCACTTGGCTTTCCCTTCCCTTCATTCTAGCCCGTCAGAGAGGCCATCCCGATTCGCTAATTCTGCATCAGGTGAACTCTTCCCTCCCAACGCCCACATCCCTGCACAGCTGCCTTTCTGTCATGCTAACCTGTATGTTTTTCTTCAGACCACAGAACACTCTGAAGTTATGGTGGTATTTATTTCATTATTGGTTTATCCTGAATCTTTGCCTTCCTAACTGCTAAGACTTCATGGTTTGGCCCACAACAGGCACCCCATAAATATTGATTGACTACATGGCGGTATGGATTTAAAAGTTGAAAACAGTTGTGGCTATTAACTTTTATGAAGGGAACAGTCTTGCACATGTAGGTATGACCTGCTCTCTCCGAAAGTGGGGCGCTCCCAGGAAACCTTGTATACCCTGAAATGGTGCAAAGCAACATCCTCTCACGTGGCAGTCGAAATCCTCTCTGGGTTTCTTTTGTTGAGCACAGACAGGCACTGACATAGGTCTTGGGTCAAAGTTGCAGTGGTGCAAAACGAACTTGAGGAGAGCGGGGTACACCTGCAATTATTTGATTGAACTCATTTTTCAGTCTGAATCTGTCATTTCTGTAGCCACGGACAGGGCCATCTGTTAATTTGAAGTTGTAATTTTTTTCCACAGATGGGTGGTAAATTATAGACGTGACCAAGAAGACGTGGCTGAACTCGTTACCATCACTTGCCAGTGGCCTTTTCAGTGTTCATTTTAGAGACCAGACTAATTACTCAGTTTAGAAGCCCCCACATAAATCAAGTGAATTGTCTATAATGACCATTTCAGAGCGGTTTTGTTAGGCCATGGAGGTGTTTTTTTTTGTTTGTTTGTTTGTTTTTTTTTTTTGGATTGAATTGTCTGAGCTTTGATGAAACCTGGATATCCCTTGGGCTATCAGCCGAGCTATCTTGAAGCACTAGAGATTATAAAAGACCATTTCTGGAAGTGGAATTTATGCGTTCGCTGTATACACCACGGCTGTGCTCTAACCCCGTAGCTACAGTTCCAGAACATTTGCTTGACTCATTTCTCCCTTTCTTTCTTTCTTTCTTTCTTTCTTTCTTTCTTTCTTTCTTTCTTTCTTTCTTTCTCTTCACAGAATCAGTCCTCAAGCACATCACAGATTTTGGTCAAATTGTTTTTCACTGCCAATCAAATAGATGGTAGGAATCAGTTCAAGTGATTTGTCCAGTGTTTGGCATTATATATGCTGGCGATGAGAATCATGCCAAGCTACACTTAGAATAGACTTTGCCATCTGTGATAAATGTCTACCGATTATTTTTCTTCGTTTGGAGTTTGTCATCACTTTTGACAAAAGAAGGGTCTCACAGAATTTCCAAACCTAATGAGGAATTTAAAATACGCATTGGCTTTATTAGAAAAAGACACACTGCTTAACAGAAGTTTTGGCTGGTGGGCAGTGTAGTGGACATCTGTTGCTTTTTTCCTGCTCGGATTTTACTTCTTATTCTAGAACACCCCTTCAGTTTTTTCTTTTGTAGGCCCACCTGTCCCCAGTCCTACTCCCTGTGAGTCACATGTGCATGACTCTCCTATTCCCTCCTCAGTCTCGACGGGTGGGTACCTGACCAAGCGGTCCCGTCAGCATGTTCTAATCCAAGAATCCCCCGTCTAGTTCGGTGATGGGCAAGTGACCCATCCTGGCCCAGGTAGCCTGAACACCGTGGTGTTTATAGAGGCTACTAAGAAGGAGGCATGCTCATTTAACAGACCAAGTGCCATGAGCACCTTGAGTCTGGAGTATCAGTAGCCATAAGAAGATAGAAGGAGGGGCGCCTGAGTGGCTCAGTCGGTTGGGCATCCGACTTCGGCTCAGGTCATGATCTGGAGGTTTGTGAGTTCGAACTGTCTGTGCTGACAGCTCAGAGCCTGGAGCCCGCTTTGGATTCTGTGTCTCTCTCTCTCTCTCTGCCCCTCCCCTGCTTGTGCTCTGTTTCTCTCTGTCTCTCAATAATAAATAAACGTTTAAAAAAAAAGAAGATAGAAGGAAATGTAACAGAACAGAAAGAAAAGTTAAAGGTGGAAAGAGTGAGGGAGAGGGAGAAAGAAGAGCCTCTCAGATCAACTTCTGATGCGAGTGTTTAAATCCTAGATCTATCTGTACTGAAGGGGAGACCCACCTACCGCTCCCCCCCCAGCCTTTATAATTATCTATTTTTTAATCTAGTTTGATTTACATTTCTACCATTTGAATTCCCCTGATTTGCTCACTGCTAGAGGTGCACTTACCAAACCCAAAGGTAACTTTGCAATTCTTTAGAAGCTGGGCATGAGTTAGTCCTGGAATCCATGTATCTTAAAGACCCGAGTTTTTGG
Organism: Panthera uncia; assembly: GCF_023721935.1. NCBI lineage: Eukaryota > Metazoa > Chordata > Mammalia > Carnivora > Felidae > Panthera > Panthera uncia. The sequence goes on along the minus strand of NW_026057578.1, from coordinate 7,484,992 downwards.
TTTAATTACACATTTTATGAGAACAATTTATGAATATGATTTCTTAAGCTAAGCATACCCGTCTTTCTAGTGAGGATTTCAGGAGCCACATTTGCCAGTAGCTTTGACATCTCTTGCTGAAAGATGGGGTAAAAGCAATATTAGGGAAGCTCAGACCAAAAAAGAGTTTGTATTTTTCACATGCATTTCCAATTTATTTCCAGCTGAACTCAGAGGAGAGAAGAGGTAGATCACCATATAATCTATTCAATTTCAATTTCAAAAGATGCGGCAGCTGATCAAAGGATACTCCTGAGTAGCATATTTCCATAAAATGAATTTTGACAACTTTCCCCCAAATGTGTGTCTTACTTTAGCTTTTGATTTGAAAGGAAAAATGGAGGTTGGCAGGAAAGATAAATCAAAGCGGTACTGACAGTGTTCGGGCCTCCAGTCTGTCTTAGAATTTCTGCCATTTTCTCAGGTAAGCCTTAAAACCTAGTATTTTTAATCTAGTACGTGAACCACTTCTTAACTCATGGTTTCTCTAGAAGAGCCTTTGTATTTCCCCAGAGTAATGGATGTCTCAAATGAATGTCCCCTTTCCCCTCTCCCCAGTTTAATCTCAGAGAGGTTAAGCCTACTGATCTCGTTGTCTGGAAATCCTTTATATGTCTACTAAAATACAGAAAATGTTCTTAGGTGTGATCTCTTAGAATTCCACATGACTATATGCTTCGGATAATAGCCTAGAGCAGTCCACTGGACTGTTATGCTTACGTAGGCACCAACACCTGCTTTCCTTTTTAAAAGCTAACACTCAGAATAGTCACATGTTACTATCTTATGCTTTTAAAAAGAGAACTTGACCATCTTCTTGAAACCACCTGAAAGACATTCTTGGTCAACTGCTTAGTATCTGTCACTTGCTCTCCAAAGTTCACAGCAAACTTGCCTTGCTTATATAAAAAGTCTGACTAGTTTGGGGTCCAGAACATAGAGATTCTGCCATTGCAAAGCAAGAGGGGGCCATAATCTTAATTAAAAAAAATAATAAACACGCAATGAATCAGATATAATTTTAGTTTTTGAATAGTTTACTTCTGGCCTAGTGTTAAGCAAATAGTAAAGTATTTATGATAAATTTTCTCCATAAATATTAAGTATTAGTAATGTAACGTAGCATCTATCTTGCCAGTAGGTAAAATCAAATTATTAACTTTGAATTTCCCGCTTTTTGATGTCTCTGCTCCAAAGTCCTGGATTTTTATTCTCTGAGGCTAAGCTCAGCCAGCATGTAGAAATGATGAAAGTGATTCTAAACCTTACCCCTTCAGAAGTGTTAGGCTTTTGGTAGAACATTCAATAAAATGCAGAGATATTTAAAAATTAAGTGGAAAGAGATTAATGAAACACAAGTTATAAAGCAGGATTACAGTAGGATTTTAGTTTTTGTTTGAATATATATAAGTAATTCTATTACATATATAATTTAAAGAGCATGCTCGAAATATTAGCAGGCTTATGGTTGGCTATTTTCATATTTCTTATGTGATTTCTTATGTGATTATATAAAACTAACAACTATAACTTTTAAGAAAAGAATTCTGATAGAAATCTGGTGAACCCAAATGAATACATAGTATTTATTCAGTTACTCCAGCAAATTTGATTATTGTGTGTTTTGGCCATAAAGCTGGGTGTGTTCCAGAAGGGATTTTAACATAGAACTTCTAGATGAAGGAGTGGATACTTTCTGGAATACATTGCCTGTCCCAAGTGTATCCCCTTGCCCACCCATCCCCCATGTATTATTTCAGTTTCCCTACATCAGGAGTCTAAGCACAGCTTAGCTGGTGTTTCTATTTCAGAGTGTCTCATCAAGCAGTAATCACAGTGTTGGTTGAGGCCAAGATGTCTCAAGGCTGGCCTGGGGGGAAGATCTGCTTCCAAGTTCACTCACCTGGCAGGTCTTAGAAAATTCACTATGAAGCTGACTCTTGGGGCCCTTGGCAGGTCTCAGATTCTCTGTCTGTCAGCTGGACTCATCCCTTCCAGGCACGTGAGCCTCTCCAGAGGGGTACTCACAGTGTGGACACTGTAGAGCGAGGGAGAGTGAGAAACAGAAGGAGAGAGAGAAATTGAAGTCATGGTCTTTCTGTAGGCCAATGTCTGCCGTGACATCCCCAAAGTTTGCCATGTTTTGTTTGTTAGAAGGGAACCAGCAGGTCTAGTCCACACTGGAGATGAGAGGATGACACAAAGGCGTGACCAGCGGGAGATGGGGAATCCCTTGGGCCAGTGTCGGGGGGCTGCCTGTCCTACCCACCGAGAGATGAGCTTGGAGTCAGAGAGACCTGAGTTTTGGTGCCACACCTAGTACTGATTAGCCCTGTGCTTTGGTCAAATTCCTTAGCAAGTCAAGTAACTTAGCCTCCGCTTGCTCCTGTAGTAAACACGAATACAGTATTTCCTCCTCCCCAAGCTTGTAGTCGTCGTAATGTGTGGTGACGACACCACACCGGAAACCCCTTGCACAACGGCTCTCACATTAAGTGTTCAGTCACTTTAAGGTTGCATGGGATGTGCCAGCCCTCTGCTCTGGCCGGGTCTCCTGCATCTTATTGACAGGAGCACATGTGCTCTGGTGATTCTGTCTGAGTCTGATTCCAGACTTTGAAGCCATTTATTAAATGGGGAAGATCAAGGATCACAGAATGTTTGGGAGCCTTAAATAAAATAGATGTAGAGTGAGTTTAGCATATGCCTGGCAGATGACTCATATTTATATCCAAATTATTATTCAATGAAAATTATTAAAGAAAGCAGCCACTATCATGGTAAGTGTGGGCCTTTGCAAAAGAATATTGAAAACCTGCTTTGGGGCACCTGGGTGGCATCCAACCCTTGGTTTCACTTCGGGTCATGATCTTTCGGTTTGTGAGTCCAAGCCTCGCATTGGGCTCCACACTCACAGTGCTTGGGATTCTCTCTCTTCCCCTCTCTCTCTCCGCCCCTCCCCTGCTCACTCGCTCTGTCTCTCAAAATAAATAAATAAACTTAAAAAAAAAAAAAAAAAGAAAACCTGCTTTGAGGTTCTTTTGAATGGTTTCTTCCATTCTCTCTGTCCCCAAAGCACAGGCTCAGAAAGTATGCCATATCGAGCAGCGGGTTCACTCCATTTAAGAAAGTGATGCTGTGATTAATTGGGGGAGGAAGCACATGGACAGAAAAAGAAGACTTGTACCGGGAGCATTTAGCGTATTCTATAGGCCAAGAGGCAGAAGGGAGTAGAGAGAAATGGCGATAGTTCCCTGGCAGGGAGAACAGAGGAAGGAAGGAAATAATGGAAACAGAAAGAGTTGTTCAAGATCACAGTGGTATAGAGACTGTGTGGGCTGACAGAAGAGAGGGCGTCTTGAAACGCTATCAGCTCCTCCTGGTAATTAGTCCCTAATTCTGTTTGAATTTGTCTACGTAGGGTAAAAAAGAAAACAAAACACACACACACACACACACACACACACACACACAAGACAAAGCAAAGCAAAACCCACCTCTGCATTAAGGACGGAGTGGATGTTCGGTCCATATCGTCTGAGGCAAAAAAGGTGAAAAAGATGTGATTTGAAAAAAGAATTGTAAATTATGTTCCCAGTTTCCTGTTTATGCTTCTCCTCTCCACTTTCTGAGCCCTCAACCTTTTGCCCCACCCCATCTAAACTGCTACCTCTGTAAACATGCTTGTCCTAGACCACATATTGACAAGTTCGCATGCGTCTTTGAAAACAATTTCTCACTTGTGGTACCCTGTCAGGCTTGTCCAGAATCAAGAAAAGACCTTGTGGGGCTCAGAAAATGAACTCAGTTAAGCGGTACTGTTTCAACCCCACCTCTTACAACGATCACCTGGAAGCACGTGTGGCAGAGGATGGTCTGGAATATTAAGGAAGATGATTCCGGGCCACACTGTGTCTGTCCTCGCCCAGCCTTGGTGACCAGGATGGGGTCCCCCTCTGATTATGCGTGTCCGCATTCCCCTTACACCCAGCGGGGGCTGAGCTATTGGAAATGGGGCTCAGGAGGAGGGAGGGAGAGAGAGAGAGAGAGAGAGAGAGAGAGAGAGAGAGAGAGAGAGACGGACGAAGTGGATTTCTGTCACCCACGCCAGGGAATCACCTTAAACACAGAGAACGTGGGTTAACGTAAACACTCAGGATAGCGTGCAAGCGACACATGGATCCTTACGTCACCCGACGCCGGGCAGGCGTGCAATTTCTTTATCGCTGTACTGTAGTGAGCTGGTTTCTGTGAGTCTCTGAAGATCTAAATTCAACCAAGAAGGGTAACTTCTGATTCCACCCCACTACCCTTCCCCGTGTGCATGCCTTGGCTTTGAACTTCCGGCAAGGGCATAAAATAAAAATGGACGCGGCAGAGCAGAGAGGTGAGTCCCACACGGCCTCTGCTGTGGGTTTCAAGCTGGCTCCTTCCCTCCCTGGAGGTAGAGCCTTGGGTGGGTTTCCCAGTGGTTCTGTGATTAGTTGTCTCATTCTGTGGTTATAGGCTTGCTAGTGACAGGGTGGTGGGGTTAACGCTTTAGTTGATAGAAACGACAGCGTCTATTCCCTAGTAAAGGTCCGGTCGATGCTGGGTTCTGTTGTTGGGACTTGAACCGCAGTTTTCATTTTGTGCCATCAATAAACACTTGGAAAGAATTTCTCCTTAGACACCACAGGCCCTCGGCAGAATTGGGTTCTAATAAATAATAGGGCTGGTTTTCAGGGGTTTTGCTGTTTGTGTTTTGGTTTTTTGGTTTTCTTTTGTTTCGGTATTTACAAACCATTTCCTGTATGTTCTGGTGTGTATCAATATATCTAGACTTGTTTCTGTCATAGTGATTTTTTGCATCAGCCTTGTTGCAATTTTCGTAAGCTGCTGCTTTTTCTTTGTTCCTACCATTGGCAAAATGTGTCATGATTCCTTTATGTCATTATTCTAATTTTTTGGTGTGTGTTTTAAAAATTTTTTTGATGTTTATTTATTTTTGAAGGAGAGAGAGAGAGGGGGAGGGGGAGGGGCAGACAGCACGAGAGGGGGAGGGGCAGACAGAGAGGGAGACACAGAATCTGAAGCAGGTTCCAGGCTCCGAGCTGTCAGCACAGAGCCCGACGCGGGGCTAGAACCCACGAACTGTGAGATCGTGACCTGAGCCGAAGTCGGACGCTCAACTGACTGAGCTGCCCAGACGCCCCTTTTGTGGGACTTTCATATTGGAAACTGTATATTCTATTCCTATTCAAAATTTAATATCATTGTCCCTGCCAAATAATTAAAGGAACTTATAATATTTAAACTCTGACTATACTCTTACAAAGATAGGCCTGTGTGGGGTACCTGAGTGGCTCAGTTGGTTAAGTGGCCTACTCTTGATCTTGGCTCAGGTCATGACCTCATGCTTCATGAGATCAATCCCCATGTCAGGCTCTGCACTGATGGCACAGAGCCTACATGGGATGCTCTCTCCCTTGCTCTCTACCCCTCCTCCCCCCAAATAAATATTTAAGAAAACAGGCTTTCATTCAGTGTATTATTTTCATTATTTAACTCAGTAAATTTGACATTATTTTTTTATTTTTTGTTTTTTTTAAGTTTATTTATTTATTTTGAGAGATACAGGGACAGCACAAGTGGAGGAGGGGCAGAGAGAGAGAGGGAGAGAGAGAATCCCAAGCAGAGCCTGATGTAGGGCTGGAACCCATGATACCACGGGATCGTGACATGAGCTGAACCCAAGAGGTAGATGCCTAACAGGCTGAGCCACCCAGGCACCCCAAGTTTTTTAAAGTTTATTTTTGAAAGAGAACGAGAGCATGAGAGGGGGAGGGACAGACAGAGAGGGGAACAGAGGATCTGAAGCAGGCTCTGTGCTGACAGCAGAGAGCCTGATGAGGGGCTTGAACTTACCAAAAAATCATGACCTGAGCCAAAGTCAGAGGCTTAAATGACTGAGCCACCCGGGCACCCCTAGACATTATTATTGTTATTTTACATTGAATGTTTGGTTAACAATATCTGCCATTATCAGTTTTACTATTCATTCTTTCTGTACCTCAGACCTTCCTTCTGGGAGATAATTTAAAGCATCATGTCGTGTTTCCAAGTTTACTCGTTACGATTTTGTTTAATAAAAGCCTGCTTACAGTAAAAATTCCTTGTTTTTGTTTATATAAAAATGACTTTATTTCCACTTCTGTTTTTGAAGTATAATTTTACAGGGTATGGGCTCTCTCAGTTGAGAGTTAGCCTCTTTGCTTCTTTGTAAGATTCATGTTGCTTTAGAGAAGCTGTGAGAAGAATTCTTTCCTTGATCTGGGTCTGTCATTTTACTCTGACTGCTAATACAATCTTCTCATGGTGTTTGGTCTTCTCTGGTTCCCCTATACTGTGGGATTTCTTTTCATTTATTTGCTCTGATAGCTATCATTGATTCAAAGATACAGTTAATCTCTCAAAAACACTTTAACCCACCCAGGTTCTATCTTTCTGCAGCTCAGATTAAATATCTTTCACTAGTTTACATAATATTTACCCCTGGCTTACATTTGGAGTAATTATTTTCAATTTTTCTGTTCTCTAGTTATTCGGGATTTTTTTAGTTCTACCTAATTTTCTGGGTAACCACTCTCCCCGCACCCCCCCCCCCCATTCCAATGGCTTTTTAAAACATTTTTTGAAAGCCTTATATTTTTTCCTTTCTATTCTGATTCTCTTACTGAATGTCCCTGATCTTTCTATTATTTCATATCTTTAAGATTTTTGCAAAGTTACCTTTATGGCATATTTCATATTCCATGATTCTGTTATGTGAAATTTTTGGAGGCCAGTTCTGCTGTTTACAACTCGTGTGGACATTTACCCTTGTGGTTTGTTTCTTTTCACACTCTGTAGTCTTTAATTCTAGACTCATATGTAATTGACCTTGAACTGTGGGAAATTTGGGCTTAAATCGAGGACATATATTTTCAGAGAGGATTTACATTTGTTCTTAACAGATAGCAGGGGGTTTGCTCAGGTGGAACTTTAACCACCCCTCCCCACCAGGCTTCCCAGATTTATCTTGAAGTTTTGTGTGTGGTTCCATCACCTTGCTGTTGGCCAAATGCTACCCAATCCTGGTACTTGGGTTCACATTTTTCCTATGCTGCTGTGCCCTTTTCATGTCTTTTTTCTTTTGTTCGCTTGTTTGTTTCAGCTTATGGGTTTTGTCCTACGAGAATATATAGGCTGCTGTGGGGCCTCCAGGAGCTCCCCAGTTAGAGCTTCTCTAGCTCAGCCTTTTGTTTTGTTTTGTTTTCTCTCTGCTTTCAATTTCAGACCCTGAAAAGGGCAAGTGATTCAAGGGGGAAAAACATTGGAATTAATTTATGCTACAGTGAATATGGCTAATAGCATAAACATTTGCTGCTCATCCATAATTATTTCATCCATGCTTTCAGTAATATTTACTTGAGTATCTCCTATGTAACAGGCACTAGAGCAGGTGCAGGTTGCACAGCGGCAAACAAAGCAGATGTGTTCTGTTGTACAGCAAGATGAATCATGAGGCATAAGTGCAAAGGCTGTTCCTTTAGGGAATGGAGAAGGTTTAATTCATATTTTCAGGATGTAAAGAATTCCTACTATGCCTGTAAGTAATAATCTGTACCGTTGTGCAGAATTTTACGATATAGAGACAAGATTCTATAATGTTATATTGAAGAGAGGCCATAAGTGATGGGGTAGAATGAGAAAATATGGCTTGAGACCCACATCTTGCACTCTCCAGCTCTGAGGTCTTTAGTCCATCCTTGAATCTCTTGGGTTCTATTTTCGTATCTAAACGATGAAGATAACAATACCTATCTTCTAAGGTTGCTGCAAGGACAGAAGTAGATAAGTAATGTAGTTTTATGTAATGGCATGAAAAGGTAGATGAGACCCCTTTATCTTTCCCCCCAGGGCTATTCACATGCATAAGAATTTCCATGTAAGTAGGTGGGCGTAATCCACCTCTACCAACTGCAGCAAACATCACAGGGATATCAGGTGTCTCCACTGTCATGGTCACTGTGACTTAGAAATCGTGTCATCTTCTTTTCAGAGCAGTCTGATCCACTTGAGATTGCAAATTGAATAGGGAAGGAGAGAGGGCTTTATGGATAAGTGGACAAAGTTTAGATACTTTCTGATGAAGAAATAATCATCGAGGTCTGATTTCTAGCATCTCCATTTCTTCCTGCCACCAAAACAGTAGCAAAAACAATAAAATAAAACAGTTAATTCAACAAAAGGAACAGCACGTTGCTTGGACAAGGCAGATATGCAGGATAACATGAAAAATATAAATGAGATCCACTTAAAAAAATTTCCAACACACCAGCTTAGTATCTGACATATCATAAGCGCACAAAATATGTTTACTGGGCAGAGTAGAAATGGAAACCATTACCAGTGAGCATCTTTTACTTTACTTTAGTTTTTAATTATTTTTTCGCATTTGAAGGAGTCAGTATAAAGTATAATTTTGTGAAGAGACTGGGCTTTGGACAGGGGCACACCTTAGATGCACGTTGCCCGTGTGAATTAGTATACATGACCCCACCTCTCTAACGCCCGGATCCCCGCTCAGAAGACACAGACACAGTCCCTATTTGTACAGTTGTTGTGCAGTTTAAGAAGGATCCTGCTGTATCCTGCTTACCTTTCCTGTATTCTTGTCGTTATTCTCCATGTCCAACCGCCACTGCCACCACCATCATCATCATTGTTACTAACCCCGCATTTGCTGAAATTAAGAAGTCCTCTCCTCAAGTGTAGGTAGTCAGGTATTTGCCTATGAGAGTATGGACTGTGAGTAGGAGTCATGTTTTTAAAAATATTCAAGTTTATGCAAATGAGGGAAATGACACCTAGGATAGATTTTTCCCTAAGAGGAGAGAAGGAAGAACAAAGGCATGTGAGTTCGGTACCCTCAAATAGTTAGACAGACAGCTGTGCTCAGTGCCATTGCTCTGACTGGAGCCCCAAGTCATGCGCTTAAGGAAAATCAGATGATGCGCTTTTAGCCAATTCCTGAACCTTATTTTGCTCCATGGGGCACCAAAGAGCGAAGATTCAAAGATGGAAGGGTTTTTTTTTTTGTTTGTTTGTTTGTTCTCTTTCACTAGACTATTTTAGGAAGGGAAAGGAGAGAGATGAGGTTGTTAAAGACAAGAAGGTCATTGGGGAAAAAACGAGATACACTTTTATGAGAAAGTCAATGATATATCTTGTCTTGTAGTATATATGATGATTCTTTTTCCTGCCTCCTCACAAAACCTTTAGTGAAATCCTTATTTCTGGCGCCTTACAGATTCTTATATACTTTGATCCAGTTAATTTCTTTGTCTTTCCTATAACACGTCAATAAAGAGTGTAAGAATCTGGCAACCTACAAAAATTAAGGCAATTAAGCATAGCATAACATACAGAATTGTTGGATCACCGTGTTGTGCACTTAAAACTAATGTAACACTGTGTGTCAGCTCTCCTTCGGTGAAAAAAAAGGCAACTTCAAATGATATTAAAATTGAGAATATAATGAACTTATAAGGGGAGGGAGTGGAGAGGGGAAGTGGGACCCTTGAGAATTCAGGGAACCTTGTGCTCAAAGGAAATTAAACTTTGATGCCAGAATCCTAGTAATGCTCCAGTGCAATCTCCAAACTCGGAGCCTTAGGTTTTAGTGTTAAAAGGCTGTATTTGCACCGTGTCATTGCTCTAGCCTCCCAAATGAAAATTCATCTCAAGACATTGAGTAAAATTTGATTAAAGTCATTATGATTATATCAAACTTATCTTTTTACCAAGTGCCTAGGAATGTGCTGTTTTACATGCATTACCTCGTTGTCTTGCAAAACCATTATTGGTCTTCATATTTTGGATGAGAAAAGAAGCTGAGTCTCAGAGAAGAGAAGTAATTTTCCTCTAGGGAGAGCTGGGGGTCAAGCCAGGCCAGTATGTTCTAAACCCCTTAAATATCATCTTGTAGCGTTCCTTGGTTTTTCCATTCAAACCGGAGGGGAAAAGGATGAATTTTAAAGCCAACAGAAGAGAGGGATTTCTAATTCTGAAGGTAAAGGAGTAGGCACAAATGTCTGACGGGTTTATAGTATGACTTTGTGGAAATAGATGTAATTTGAAATGCAATTAAAGGAATCCGTGAATGAAATGAGAAGAGAATTAGAAATGATGCCTTCTGTAGAACACCAGTTGTGCATAACAATGTCATGGGTAAATGCCCATCTGATAAAGAGGTTTTAATTAAACTAAATAATTTATTATCCATTATACTTCGGTGAATTAAAAAGGATATAATCTAAGATGCTTTATTTCTCTGAAACAGGATTGTATACCATAAATTCAACACATCATGTGTTCTCAAGCGAGAAAATGTCCAGATTAATAAAATGTAGGGGAGATAGTAATTAATTTCCATTATATTTTAACCCTTGGCACATTCACCCAAATACTTTTCCCCATGCAGATCTAGACACTGTTTTTTCTTGGAAGGAAACTGCATGAGAATGAGTTCTTTGTAGGGAAATTTTTAAAATTAGATGCCAACTGGTGACATAACTTAATTCAAAGAGAGAAAGATATCCCTGTGTATTTCATATATATGCACATGCATACGCCTTTATATATAGATTACCTGTATGTAATACTTACATATATACTCACAAACATATCATTCACATGTTTATGTAGATAGATGAATATGTGTTTGTATAGACTCATCAGAGCCACATATGATTTCTGAGTTTTATACACCTCAATTTTTAAATGCTTAAATATCTGTAGTTGTTGCATAGTAAATAAAAGGCATCTACCAGGCAAGACATAAGTAAAATATAAAGGGTTAATTTAAAAAATATTAAAAGTTTTCTTCCCAATTTTTCTTCTTGCCATTCCTTTTCATAAAGAAAACCATTAATAATATCTGGACCTCATTTCAGAAAAAAAAGATTCAAACTGGCATGTAGTGTTTATGTATTTTTATCTCTGTATATTCTGTTTCTTTTAAATGCTCTTAAATGAGATCATATCACATACATTATTTTGACCCTTACCTTTGCTCACTTACCTTTCCCACATCAACACCCATAAACACAGCTTGTTCTTTTTAACAACTTAGTTTTTAGGAATATAAGCCCCAGTTATAGATGTCTTCTGTGGATGAATATTTTATTTCAAATAATTTCCAGATATTTGCTATTAAAAACAATGCTACAATGCATATCTTTGTGAGCTTTATTAATAATAATTTTAAGCAGGAGAGTTATTGAATGATAAGATACGGGAATTTGAAATTTTAATCATTATTGCCAACTTGCTATCCAGAAAGCATTTACCGATTTACACTCACTGACAGTGTTTTCCTATTCCTTAATCACAAATGGGATATATATCATCATTGATTTAACAGAGAATTATTTAATCAAGTTGAGTATGGCAAAATTTTATAAGAATATTCACAACAGTGTTTTCTTAAAAGAGAAAGCCACTTTTGAGTACTTGAGAGAAATACAGTTTTGAAAAATTGATCTTCATACAGTTTTTCAGGATTATACTATTCTTGTGAGTATGTGATTAGTTACTAGTATCCTGGCTAGAAATATGGCTAATTGAAGGAAAGATCATTTTTTAAAGGCATTTAAAGCATTCTCTCTGATAATAAAGTCCAGTCTAGGTCATTATTTAGATGTGAAAAATATTTTAAAAAAGCACAACAAAAGTGAAAACACCCATAATTCCATTTTTGAGGGGTATATATTTTTAAAAGAATGAAAGTGTATCCTTTCCTTGAGTAATTGATGGCTCATAATTTTGTGTATCTTTCTGTTTTTCTTTTTTCCTGTCGAACCCTATGTATCTATTTACCTATCTAGCCAAACAACAGATACACAACAGGTATTTGTGTGTGTGTGTGTGTGTGTGTGTGTGTGTGTGTACACATCTATCTTACATTTATTCCCATTTGCATAAATTAAAGGTCAGGTAGGACTGTAAGATCTGATTTTTGTTCCGCATCCTCATTTCTAAGTGTATTTTGATAACAGTATATTCCTCTGGTAGATATTCACACCCAAATCTTCCAGATGTGTCTCCAGAATGTTAATTCCAATTCAAGCAAAATGTAGGATAACAAGATGGCTTGTGAGAGGTTCTCTGTGGACTTGTGTCCCTTCTTTCAGAGCCTTTATTTCAGGAATGGGCTCTTCTCCAGTTCTTGCCAACCATTCATCAGGAATTCTAGGGCATCTCCATGAAAGAAAAAGAGATGTGCCCAAATAAGAATCTCAGAAGGCCTGATTGTTCATGTCAGTTAACACGGTGCTTTACTAGTTTATCAACATAGAACATAATATTCTTTAAAAGGCAGCACCTGGGGTACCTGGGTGGCTCAGTCGAAGCATCCGACGCTTGATCTTGGCTCAGGTCATGATCTGACCATTCCTGAGTTTGAGCTCCACATCAGGTTCTGTGCTGACAGCGCAGAGCCTGCTTGAGAGCTTCTCTCTCCCTTTCTCTGCCCCTCCCCGACTTGTGCTCTCTCTCTGTCTCTCTCTCTCAAAATAAATAAATATAGAAATAAATAAAATGCAGCACCTGCCTTTCACTCTGGTTACTTCTTCTTTCCTTGAATGACACTAGATATACATCATGAAGAAGGATCTTGAAACCCTTTATGTTTATTTCTTCACTTTTCTACATGATTTGAGGATTTTCCTACTCCTTTCACAACTGCATGCATATTATTGTGATGAAGCCAGGCTAACCTCCGTTCTAAAGTCTTCTGTTCAACTTTGTTCAAAATGTTCTACTCTAGGGAGGCACTGTCCCTCAGAAAATTCTCAAGACTATTTCCAAGATAACCTGCTGGTTTGACCTGTCACATTTGTTGTAAATTTACTGTAGGCGTACCCACTGAGAGAAAAGTAGAAGAATGGTAACAATTTTGTATTTCTTTAGGAAATGTTACCTTCTAAATTTGTAATTTGTGATTTGGAACGATGCGTAGGTAGGGACAGAGGGCCAGGGGATGATGGGGTAGAAATGTGTCATTTGCAAACAGGAACTATTATTTTTGAAAAGTAAATGAGAGCTCAGCCTGAGAGATGTCATAGCAACAGGGAGAAACTTTGCTATTGGGCAATAGGAGTCACATAACTTCTGTGTTTATGTGCCACCCCCCTCCTTCCTTTTTCTCACTTGGAGATTTAAAGAAAAAGAAAAACAAAGAGAGACTGTGTTCTGTCTTGTTTACTTCATCCCTTGGTTGCTCAAAAAGTTAGAGAGTTTACTTCAAAGACTAAAGACATAGACATTGAAGGACTCTAAATTCCATGTAGAGGAGAACAGATTTCCCCATGAAAGTTCTGTCTGTTCAGAATCTTCTCAAAATGTGAATTTAGGCTTAGCTGATAAGAAAAATGGAAAATGTACCAAAGTTTAACTTAGATTTGTTTTGCTTTACTTTTTATCTTCATTTAAAAAATAAGTAATATGTGTCTGTCGTTTTCTCATTAAAATTCAAATATTGATGGATATGCTTACTTATAATAATATGGTACAGTTAGTGCTATTTTGTATGTCTATGATGCTGATGATGGTGATCTGTCTTTGCACACCTGTGCTATGTGACTTAGGAGAGATTTTTAGAAGCAGTGTTTGTTGTGGAAGGAATTAGCATACAAATTTTGTTAGTTACCGACACATTGCCTTCCAAAAGGCTTTCCTGTTTACAGTGACTCATTTGTATCAGAATAACCAGTTTCTCCACATCTTTGCCAGTACTGAACATTTCCAAGCATTTATTTATTTATTTTTTTTTTGCCAACTTGATGGCAAAACATCCCGTTGTTATTTTATTTTATATTCTTTTAATTATGTATAGAGATTTTTTTTTGCATTTTCATTTTCTTCAGGAAATAAATATTAAATCAGAGTCAAATACTGAATGCTTGGACGTGGACCCTCTGGAAAGCTTAACAGATAGAGAAAGGGCTACTATTTCAGGGAACTGTGCCCTAGCTCTGTCTTCGTTCCACCAGACGAGGTTGTGGGCTTGTTGAATTTGCTTCAAGAATCGGAAAAGCTGAAATTAGCAGAAATCTTTTTCTGGACTCTCTTATCTATTAGGTTAATCTACTTGTTCCTTTACAAATATTGCAAAGCTTGCTTTACTATTACTTTATAAAATATGAAGCTATCTGATAGGACGTCATCCTCTGTTCTTTATACATTTCAAGTTATATTTACGGTTATTTGGATTTTGGATTTAATCAGCTTAAAATGTTCAAAAATATTCTGTTTTGATGTTCATTGCGATGAATTTGAATATATAATTTGGTGAGATAATTGACATCGACAAAATAGTGAGCCTTCCCAGCTGAAGACATACATTTTCTCTCTGCTTATTTAGGGTCTTTTCTAAAAAAGGTTTATAGTTTTCTTTTCATTGCTATAGCATACTACAGTGCTTGCTAGATTTTACATATGTATTTAATATATCTATTTGTAGTGGTAATTATTTGCATTACCTTTGTAAATTGTTTATTGCTGATGTGAAGAATATTTCATATATTCAAGTATCATAAACTAATCTTATATTTGGACACCTTACTGAACTTATTTTTTTTTTTAATTTTTAATGTTTATTTATTTTTGAGTGAGTGAGGGACAGAGTGCAAACAGAGGAGTGGCAGAGAGAGAGGGAGACACAGAATCCGAAGCAGGCTCCAGGCTCTGAGCTGTCAGCACAGAGCCTGATGTGGGGCTCAAACTGTGAGATCATGACCTGAGCTGAAGTTGGACTCCTGACCGACCGAACCACCCAGGCTCCCCACCTTACTGAACTTATTAAGTGAAGGAATCTTCCAGTTATTTCCCATTTATATCAAATTGATCAAACATCTCATCTGTAAAAGTGATACCTTTGTCTTTTATTTATTTTTCTTGCCTTATTGCATTTACTTTAGGTGTTTGAAAAACTGATTATTATGATACAGAACACATATGGGAAAATCTATGTAGTTATAGCTGTGGCGAATAAGCACAATGGGTTCTAGAGTCTGAGCAGACCCAAATATTCCTGTTTCCGATAACTGTCCCCTTCCATCTCCTAACGATGACCACTGTCATGGCTTTTAGGCAGTGGTGTGCTGATATATGTTTCACATCCCCTTCTCCAGAAAACAAAACAAAAACTCAGGTCTGTAGTGTTTGCTGATATCAATAATGTAAATATTCCTACTATCACTCATTTCAAGCTGCCAACACAGACCTGGGTTGAAATGCCCCAGTCAGCTCTCCTGGTGCATCCTGGGCCACCTCCAGCACCCCACGGTGATTATCATAATCCTTTCGATTATTCACGCCTTTACTGCTCAAGTATACATCCCTAAAACCCTGAAGCTTAGGTGAGTCCTTTTCTTTATATAATTGGAATAACATAGAGTTTTTTTTGATCAATATTTTGTGTCCGTATTTCATCAGTGTTGTCTGGAGTAAATATAGGGTGACCATTTTTATGGATGTGTAATTATATCCCAGTTCACTTGGAAATTTAAATCATTTCCAGTTTAAGTGTATTAAAAATGATTGTGAGTGTTCTCTTGGAGCTATACTTCTGATTGGTGTTTCTAGATAGTAGGATAAGTGCATCTTAAACTTCTGTGGACTATGCAGTAGTTTTTTTCTAAAATAGTTGACCAAATTATATTCCCCCCCCCCCCCCCCCCCGTGTATGACATTTTGTTTTGCTCTGTGTTATCAGTTATTATTGTCAGTCTAATTTCTTAGTGAAAACTTAAACATTTGTTCGGCTATCAAGTGGAATTGTAAACAATTGACATCTTTAATTTTCGCATTCTTGTTATTTTAATATGGCTTTGCAAAAAAAGTAAGTTTTTTAAAGAGCCAAGAAATAGAATAAGAAGCTGGTGATTTCTGTCTGTTGAGCACCAGCTGTGTGTTGACATTTTTTACAACTCTGTCAGTTTTTTTAAAGCTACTTTTTGTGAGATGTGATTGACGTACAAAGACCTGCATGTATTTGATGCATACAGCTTGACAAGATTGTAGATGAGCATATGCCCATGAAACCATCATCACAATTCATGCCATCAACACCCTTCACCTCCAAATTCTCTTCCCTCCCTCTTTATATTTTTATGATAAGAATACTTAACCTAAGAGGTGTGCCTGGGTGGCTCTGTCGGTTGATGGGAGACCCCTGGTTTCTGCTCAGGTCATGATCTCACAGTTTGTGAGTCTGAGCCCCGCATGTCAGGGCATCGGGCTCTGCACTGACACTGGGGGGCCTGCTTGGGATTCTCTCTCTCTCCATCTCTCTCTATCCCTCTTGTTCTCTCTCTCAAAATAAACGAATAAAACTTCAAAAGGAATATTTAACATAAGATCTATTCTCCTAAAGCATTTTTAAGTATACAATACAATATTATTAACTACGGGCATGATGGTATACAATAGATATTTAGGACTTGTCCATCTTGCTTAACAGAGACTTTGTACCCTTGGTCAGATTTAGTATTAGTCTTAATAGTGAGTGTATTCATTGCGTTTTAAAGTCCATTGCCTGAATCTTAATTAGCATATTTTCTCTCTCTCTCTCTTTTTTTTTTTTTTTTTTTTTGCCATTTGGATTTTCTTTGTTTTTGAACTGCCTGTTCCTATCTTCCATGTTCCTTCTGGGTTGTCGTTTTTCTTATTGGTTTTGGAGCTATTTTCCCATGATCTAGATATGGGCCCTTTGCCAGTTATATGAATTGCTTGCCTTTTAAATGTGACTTTTCATTAATATACATTCTTAAGTTTCCCTTCGTGAGTCTTTGTGTATCTTTTAAAGAAATCTATTCCCAGTCGAAGCAGGAAAACTCAGAGTGGAAACTGGAGATTGCTAATGGAGAATGAAGCAAGGATGGCCTCTCTTATGTGCAGTAGAACGTTGGGTAATTACGTAGAAACTAAAACATGTACCTAATCGACCTGTGGCTACTGCTCACGAGATTCCTAGCAGAATGTTGAAAAAGTGTCAGTTGTCTTCTTTTAGCTGCTTATAGTAAATATGGGAAGGTGAGGGGGTGCCTGGGTGGCTCAGTCCGTTAAGCGTCCGAGTTCAGCTCAGGTCATGATCTCGCGGTTTGTGAGTTCGAGCCCTGTGTCAGGCTCTGTGCTGACAGCTCAGAGCCTGGAGCCTGCTTCGGATTCTGTCTCTCTCTCTGCCCCTCCCCCATTCACGCTCTCTTTCGCTGTCTCTCTCAGAAATAAGTAAACGTTAAAAAAGTTAAAAAAAAATAAATAAATATGGGAAGGTGAAGTAAGGTGGGAGGAACTACTTAGTTTTCAAGCAGAATTAAAGTGCATATAGAAAGCCCTGAAAATTTCCCTGGCTGGCAGAAATCCCCAAAGTAACAGATAGGGTAAAGGTCAGATCCAGACTTGAACTTGAGAGCGTTTGTTAAGACCTCAGAAAGATTTAAAAGATTGTCTCTCAATTAGACAAAATAGCTCTAGAAAATCTCAAGGTATTTATAACACAGAAGCCTCATACACCTGAAATGGCAAGACTTATCTCATAAAATGGCTGAGGGATATATTGGGGCATTAAGTGACCCCAGTAAGATTTCTAAAAAAACCTGCCAAGTTTTTAAGAGAATTATATAGGCAAAGCACTGCCAGCTTGAACTAAAAGTGATAAAGGCATTTAAAAACGAAGAGAGGCAGGGACGCCTGGGTGGCTCAGTCGGGTAAGCATCTGACTTTGACTCAGGTCATGATTTTGCAGTTTGTGAGTTTGAGCCCAGTGTCAGGCTCTGTGCTGACAGCTCAGAGCCTGGAACCTGCTTCCAATTCTGTGTCTCCCTCTCTCTCTGCCCCTCCCCCACTCACACTCTGTCTCTGTCTCTCTCAAAAATAAATAGACATTAAAAAAATTAAAGATCAAGAGAGGCTTTCAACATTTTTATAGGTAGCAAGGAGCATAGCAGATGGAGCGAAAGCTTTGTTTTTGTTTTTTTCTTTTAAAAAGAAGGTTCAGGAAGCCCTTCTAATGACCAGAAATAGGCCATAATCAAAGATCATTTCCTGACCCAAGAGTATGGATATTAGGGGCAAGTTCCTAGCAGATTTCAAAATTGTTATGGATTAGTTATTATGATCTATTTTCCATTCTCCATTTTGTATTTTTTGTTGTTTTTTAATTTTTTTTAATGTTTATTATTTATTTTAGAGAGAAAGACAGAGCACGAGCAGGGGAGGGGCAGAGAGAGAGGGAGTCACAGAATCCGAAGCAGGTTCCAGGCTCTGAGCTGTCAGCACCGAGCCTGACGTGGGGCTTGAACACACGAACCGTGAGATCATGACCTGAGCCGTAGTCAGACACTTAACTGACTGAGCCACCCAGGCACCCTTATTATTTCCCATTTTGAATGGAAATGTATAGTGTTCTTTGGGTGCACAAGACACAGGTACCTTAACAGATCTCTGGAACAAGAGGTTCTGCAATTACGGAAATTCATTTCTATCTGGACTTAATTTAGATCCCACCTTGGACTTCAAGATTGAGCCTGAGCCTGAGAGGCTCCTAGAAGTCCTGGGTATTAGCATATTTTGCATGTAAGTGCGATAAAAACAATTTTTGGCTAAGGGGACCACTGTGTTAGTGTAATGCCTATAAATAGCTGCTCTCCATGTCTCAATGCCCATTTGCAATGTGGCCTTGCTGCTTTTTTATCCAGAAGTCATTTCTGTGTCCATAACCTTAACTTTGACTTTGGTCATGTGACATGATTTGGCCAATGAACTATCCGTGTTTGACACGGATGCAGGTGCATCAGGGCTTGTCCACTTGCAAACCAGCTGCTACAGAACAAAGTATTTGCTGTCTTGTTGGTGAAGACCTATGGGGAAGAAGTGAAGTACTGGGGAACGAGGGAGCAGCTGGAGAAAGACGAATGTCTGTAGCAGATGGCCGTCATTAAATGGCAAGTGGGAGGGGGAGGCCAACCTTCCTGCTCAACGTAGACAGTGAGAAACTCCAGAAGATACTACGTGGAACAAAATAACCACCCAGCTGTACTCACCCAATCCAGGGTAAACAATGCATCATCATTGTTTTAAGTCACCCATTTTGGGTTCTTCTGTTACACAGCGATAGCTGCTGATGCACATACCATTTCCGTAGTTGAGACGATTCAAGATCATTGACTAATAATTCTCATTAATCATCTTACGAATTGGTTTCAGTTCCAAACACCCTTTCAAAGGAATGTTTGCCGCTCAAGAAAATTATTCTGAAGCTCATCCGAAAGAACAGACACGAGAGAATATCCATTTGTGAAAAGTAGTAAGTGAAAATAATGTGCTGATGTTCTTTCTGATCATATTTATAAAGCTGTACTTATGTATTAAAATGCATAAAACATGAAAAAAATTTCCATTTCAGAAACGCAACATAAATGATATTGAACATTAAACAATTCCTTCAACAAATATATACTGAACATCTACTGTAATATAATTAAGATTATATTGAAATCCTTCAAACCCAGTCCTGAGCTAGTTTGGAAGTCCTGGCTAGAGCCTGGTTGCTTCCCTTTCTACAGAAATTAATTAAGGACAAATTATATCCACTTCCTCTTCTCAGACTCCCATACTCCAGGGCCACTGGAGCCCTAATGTCCCTGGGGTAAAAGTAGGGACAGTCCCTATGCCCCAGTATACCCTAATTTTTTTTCAAATTAGCCTGTCCCCAGGAGACTCACAAAACCCAGCTAACCTCACCCTGCTTCCCACAAATAAGCTGCCTCCTAGAACTCCAGCTGGCTCTTGCTTCACCTTCGGGTGCAGGCCCCCCACCATGCCCCCACATGGCCCTGTCTGGCTGCCTTCTTCCCCTTAGAGCTGTCAGTCTCCTTCCATCCGAGCCTTAGTGTGCTGTGTCCTTCCAGCAGAAGAATCCTTATAGCTTATAAAACAATTGCTTGCCAGGAATTTTTGCATGTGCTAAGAATATAATGTGGAAGAAGCAAACAAAATGCCCTTCCTCAAGTAGCTTGCTTTTTTTTTTTAAATGGATTTCAAGGTAAGACTAAACCCAGGGTGAATATTTGTGTCACACGTTACAGAAAATAAAAAGCTTCTGATTCTTTATATATATATATATATATATATATATATATATATATATATATATATAAAATTACAAATTGATCCGAAAAAATATCAACATGCTGAAAGGAAATTGAAAAGGCCAATGACATCATTGACAAAGTAAAATTTCAAGATTCAAAAACCAAAGGAAAAGACATTAATAGAAATAATGCAAATGGAGACTTTCACGTATTTTGTTCCATTCAATTGGCCATTATTATCAAGAATAATACAAACCATATGCAACCTTTTTAATACAGGTTTAAAAATGTATTAAATGTATTTAATGTAAACCTGTATTTAATACAGGTTTAAAAATGTATTAAATGGTTCATTTTAGGTCAACTCTGAGACCTTTTTACCAAAAGTAGAAGAAGGATAAAAATTATATAAAGGAATTTTGAGACCTCCAGCCCATAAAAGCCGAGACATAAGGTTCTTTCTGCGTCTTCTCTGATAGGTGAACAGACGTAGCTCTGAGCTGCACTCTGAAACTTAACTGAAATTCATGTACACCAACTGATATTCTTTTTTTCACTGTTCATTACCCTGGTAATTATAGTATTGACTGAAAGCTTAGTTTAATTTGTATCAATTACCCAAAGACCATTTCAATACACCGCTCTTTGCCTTCTTGATCAAAGCTTGCTTGAGAATGTTTTAAGTATATTTCTGCCCATGAACTTCATCTGTGAAGCCCATTGAAGTTGTTGGTGAACTGAGTGTCAGGGGCATCCTGCTGGTCTGATGAGGGCTCTTGGTTCTCTATGCAAATGATATTTTTTTCTGAAGCTTCTAATGAGTATTAACTTCTCAGAGTAACTGTTTTTCAGAATTTAATGGATGCTGTAAAAACAAGTCAATATCTTAGTAGACATATTTGGAATAATAAATTACATTTTTCTCTATTCAGAGGTATGAGTGGAACTTCAAAACAACTCTGGTTTGCAGGGCACCTGGGTGGCTCAGTTGGTTAAGCGGCTGACTCTCAATTTTGGCTCAGGTCATGATCTCACAGTTCATGAGTTCGAGCCCCGTGTTGGGCTCTGCACTGACAGCATGGAGCCTGCTTGGAATTCTGTCTCCCTCTGCCCCTGCCCTGCTCATGCTCTCTCTCTCTCTGTCTCAAAATAATTAAATAAACTTAAACCCAAAAAAGCAAAAAAACAAACAAACAAACAAACAAACAAAAAAAACCAACTCTGGTTTGTTTAATTCCAGAAAGAAAGGAGAGTCAATAAAACTAACAATTTCTTCTTCTCCTTCTCCTTCTCCTTCTCCTTCTCCTTCTCCTTCTCCTTCT